>NW_027492526.1:0-266221 GCF_021521415.1 Bidens hawaiensis
GAAGAAGTAATTTAAAATCTTATGATCTGTGTAAATAAAACACTTAGTACCATACAGATAATGCCTCCATATCTTGAGAGCATGCACTACTGCTGCTAACTCTAGATCATGCGTCGGATAGGTATTGTCATGGACTTTCAACTGTCTAGACGCATAAGCTATCACCTTTCCTCGTTGCATAACACGCAACCTAACCCACGATGCGAAGCATCGGTGCAACAACCAAATCCTCGTCACCATCGGGTAAAGAAAGGATTGGAGCTTGTGTGAGTATTCTTTTCAATTCTTCAAAAGCTTCCTCTTAAAACTTACCCCAACTGAATACTACCGACTTTCGGGTCATACCGATCAACGGTGCGGCTATCTTGGAGAAACCTTCGATGAATCTCCTATAGTAGCCATCTAACCCTAAGAAGCTGCGTATATCAACCGGGTTCTGTGGAGTCTTGCAATTTGTTATCGCCTCAAACTTAGCTGGGTCCACGGTAATCCCTTCAGAATTAATCACGTGACCTAAAATTACACTTTTCGCAACCAAAATGCGCATTTCAAAAACTTAGCATACAACTTTTCTTTCTTCAGAGTCTCTAATACTTCCCTCAGATGCTCGGCATGATCAGACTCGCTTTTTGAATAAATCAATATGTCATCGATGAAGACGATAACTAATTTATCCAACATCGGCCGACACACCCTATTCATCATGTCTATAAATGCTGCAGGAGCATTTCTTAGACAGAATGACATCACAAGGAACTCGTAGTGCCCGTATCGAGTCCGAAACGCTATCTTAGGGATGTCTGCCTCTTTCACCTTCAGGTGATAATAGCCTGATCTGAAATCTATTCGTGAGAACTAACTTGAACCTTGAAGTTGGTCAAACAAATCATCTTTCCTTGGCAAAGGATATCTATTCATTACCGTAAACTTGTTCAACTCGTGATAATCAATGCACATTCTCATACTTCCATCATTCTTTTTCACAAATAACACTGGTGTGCCCCACGAGGAATCATTTGGTCTAATGAAACCCTTGTCGAGGAGTTCTTGCAGTTGGGACATTAGTTCTTTCATCTCGGACAGCGTTAGACGATACGACGCTTTCGCGACGGGCTGGGCTCCTAGCATTAAATCTATTTGGAATTCTATCTCTCGCTCAGGTGGTAACCCCGGAAGATCCTCAGGGAATACTTCTGGGTAGCCACACAAGATAGGAAAATATTTCATTTCTTTCGTCTCGGCCGTAGCGTTGACAACATACGCCAGGTTGGCACCGCACCCTTGCCTTAATAAACCCTCGGCTTTTATCATCGAAATGACATTAAGCCCAGAACTTTCCTTATCCCCAAAAACCATCACCGCACTACCATCCATGGATTTTAACCTTATCATCCTACTCTTACACACTATCTGAGCTTCATAATCAGACAACCAATCCATTCCCAAAACCACATCGAACCCTCCTAAGGTCATAACATACAAGGTAACAAGGTAATCATGTCCCTCTAATTCTATCTTACAGTCCTTAATCATCTTCATTATTTTAACCGAAGTGTCACTAGCGGTTTCTACTACAAAGGTTTCAGACACTCGGCAGCATTTCATTTTAGCTAATTTACTAAATGGTGTAGCTACAAAACTTTTATTCGCACCCGAATCAAATTATACTGAAGCAGAAATACCGTTTACTAAACACGTACCAGTCACAACATCCGGAATCTGTCTAACCTGTTCCTGAGTCAGCATGTAGGCTCTAGTCCTTGGCCTAGCTTGGTCGGCATCCTTCTTCCCACTTTCTCCAGCTTCTCCCTCGGTTCACTCCCTTGCCATATGCCCAGCCTTACCATAGCTTGTGGGTTTTGCATTGCATTCGTTAGCATAGTGCCCCACTTTCCCACACTTATAGCGGGCATTTTTCCCAAGCCTCCACTCTCCACCATGAGCCTTCCACATTTGTGACACACATCCGAACCAGTACCCCACATGCACTCGCCGCCGTGCACCTTTCCACATGTATTGCATGTCTTTCTCCCCCACACCTTCTGCTTCTTGTCCCTAGGGTTCCATAACTGAGTACCTAGACGCTTGACATGAGCGACCCATTTCTTATCCTTCTTCTCTTCCACAATCACTTCATCTGCTGACAAGTCGTCATAAACCATTTCCGTAAGTCCTATAGCAGAATCAAAAGTACCCGGTCTACCAGCCTTGACCAAGACGCGAACATTCCTTGGCAGCCCCCTAAGGTAACACTTGATCCGCTTAGCCTCAGTGTTCACCAGGTCTGGCACCAACCTTGACATACGGTTGAATTCAGTGGGTATTCGTGGTGTGTCATCTTACCCGCTTTCAGACTCAAGAATTTCATTTCAACCCTTTCAACCTCTGAATCCGCACAAAACTTCTTCATCACTAATTCCTTCAGATCATCCCACCTCATAGATTTGACCTCCTCCTGGGTCTTCCTCTGTTCAACAGATTTCCACCAGTATATGGCTTCATCACCAAAAAATTGGGTAGCGTAACCCACTGCTTGGTCGGGACGGAATTAGCTAATTCGGATAACCTTTTCCATCGCGGTTATCCATTGGAGAGTAACGATTGCGTCTCCCAAGCCAGTTAGCCACGGTGGGTCACAACCTTTGAAAGACTTATAGTTGCACCCACCTCGGCCTCTTTTCCTATAGTCGACTTTCACCGACTTAACCACACTTGATTCCTCATTCTCCTTCTCATCATCCTTCTTACTGTTTTCCCCAGACTTCTCAGCAGTTCTAGCCTGACTTCCAGCAGACTTTTCAGTATTCAAGTTCTTCATAGTAGTTGCTACCGCTTTAGCAATGGCAGCTTGAACAGTAGGGTCGATTTGATTCCCTTCGTTGTTACTCGGGTTTCGACCAGCTACACTTCCTTCTCCCTCAGTGTTAGTAGCTGATTCTACCAATGGTTCTCGGACAATGCGTGGACTACCACGACGTCCCATACGTCCTCCCTTTCCAACAACCTTCCTAGCTCCAGCCATTCATATTCTATAAGGAAAAACAAACGTCATCACTTAAGAAACCATTTAGTACAAGGATAGTAAGGCTAACAGGTAATAACAGTGGTCAGCTGTGATTAGCTGATCACGTTACTTTCTGTGTCCCACACACTTCCTCTTATAAGTCTATTTGTGCTAATTCTCTTCTTAAACAGTTAATCAACCAAGCAGTCAAGAATTCCTATCCCTAGCACACACATATTCTTTATTTTAACAATTGGCTAACATTAACATTTATTATTCAACCACACACTTTACCGTTACTAAGCTTGCTTGAGTGATACATGACTTTTTAAACTGGCATCTTCTTGCTTTTTTTATTCAAATCTCATTCTCTGTTCGAGTCTAAGCATGTAGGATGCTTAATTCTCTCGAATTGTGCTCTAATACCAACTTGTAAGGCCCCGTTACCGGTGTCCTACATTGGACGTTAGATTTACTCATAAACACAGTTCTAAATATCAGAGTTAAATAAAACTTTCGCAGAATATTAAAACTTCACCCATAATATATTTTACATTCATCAAATCTTGTCTTATCAAACATTCAAGTCGTTTAAACATAAAACATAGTCTCAAAATATCATAATATTTTCTTGAGATGCCAGTATCTTCAATTCCATGCCATGTGTCTTCAATTCCATGTCAGTATCTTCAATTGCATACTAAAAGTCAGCTACGCTGAGTGAGTTCTAGTTAATCACATAACTTACTTTACATATACATATACGTGCCCGAAGGTACGCATTACATACATAACCTGTGCGTCATTCTTCTGTATATATTCATAACTAACCTTACATTATAAAGAGCATTTCGCTCTACATACCTCGGATATTATTATTAGGGTCCGGTACCCTCCATCATCGGATATTATTAGGGTCCGGTCTCCTTTCTTCCTCTGATATTATTAGTGTCCGGTACCCTCAATCCTCAGATATTATTATGGTCCGGTACCCTCCATCCTCGGATATTATTAGGGTCCTGTCTCCCTTTGTTCCCTGCTATCATGCCATACCTTTCTATATGTATAATTGTAAGTTTCATACGTAGATACATCATTCATCCATCATATACAACAATCATATCCTCAACCATCACCTGGCAGTGCATGCAATATCAGAAGATCGTTCACGCACCGACAAGCTCTCATTCACATTAAGACATACATAAATAACGTACAAATCATACATGGCATACACTTACCATTTAAGGAAAGTGTATTAACTATCACATCGAGTATGCACACAGCCCCGAAAACATAACAAGGGATGGAGATAGAAACTCACATGAACTCGATTACGTTCATCATTTATGGTTATTCCTTTCTTGAGCTGTGCACGACTGACTGTATAACAATTACACATATCAATTTAACTATCACTACCCATATCGTGTTTCTAGTTTAATTATTACCCACAACGAACGGGGGTCCGGGGGAAGCGCCCTTGGCAGCGGGTTCTAGGGGCGGCAGCCTCTAGCAGGGTCCCCTGGCTGGGGTCGATTAAATCATTCAACTCTCTCCTAACACATTTTTCATTAGGATTTTAAGTTATTATTTAATTTGCTAACTTAAAAAGTTCAAGGGCTTCTTTGTAACTAAATCATTGTTTTCTAAGTCCAGGGACTGTTCTGTCATTTTATTAAACTTCCAGTTCGTTACTCAGTCCTTAACAAATTGACTATCATAACGAACTGGTTCTGGTAACGAATTGGACCTTATGACGAACTGGTCCTTTTAACGAATTGGACCTCATTTGTTTAGTCTGGTAAACGAATTGAACTTCATAACGAACTGAACCCTTATAACAAACCAGTCCTCATAACGAATTGGACTTAACGAACTAGGGCTAGTTCGTCACTCTTTCACTAACGAATTGACACACGAATTGCTTAACGAATTTGTTAGCGAATGAAGCTAGTTCGTTATTCTTCCATAGCGAATTGGCTTAACGAACCAGGGGTAGTTCGTCATATTCTCGTAACGAATTAGGGTTAGGTCAGAGAATGTCATAAACATTCTCTCAACCTCGTACCCACTTTTCGGCGCCGCCTTTACCGGAAAACCGGGATCTCGCTGGAAAGCGAGATCTCGATTGTTTTCCACCGTTCTTCACCGTTTTTCGTTCCGTTCGATCCAGATCTGAGCTAGGATGACCCCTAAGCTCATCTTTTGATCGGTTTTTACGCGATTCCACCCAGATCTCGTGACTTTAACGGTTTAAGGGTGTTGGCTCGTCGTTTCGCGACTAAGGGTTTACTAGACGTGTTTGTAATCACCGTGCTTAAGCACCCGACGTATAATAATACGTGTGTTTTAAAGCAACTCTTGTGTTACGTGTTTGTGTTCTTGAATAACTTAGTGTTGGAATTCCGCACCAACACCTAGTTTGTTGATATCATAATTGTAGTGATCTAGATTCGGGACTTACAATTGGTATCAAAGCCTTAGACCTTTTCAGGCGCGTTATTGTGATATCAAAAATTCAAGATATTGATTTTTGGTGGATGAGTTTGTTTTTCCGGTGAAAAAGTGACTGGAGAAGAGAGACACATATTTTTGGGAGATTGGCTTGGTTTGGAAATTAAATCAAATCCCATCTTTCTCGGAAGTTTGTTACATTTCAGATTGACTTTTGGTGGAAAATCTGGGTTCTCGGCATTAATCAATTGTTGTCGGCCAAATCTTAGTGTTTTCGGTGAAAAACAAAGGTTCTCGATCAATATTTGTTTTCTGCCATCAATTGTTCTCAGTCAATTTGGTACTCTGTTGACTTGTCAAAGATCTCGGTCAAGATTACTGGTTCTCGGTCAACTCCTGTTCAACAACACCTGGTTCTCGGTCTACCTTGGATTTCGGTCAACTTGGTTCTAGGTCAACAGAACAGTGATCACCTTGGGCCTGATCCAATTGATTTGGGCCTCGTACTTGGACTTTAAAACTCTTTGGACTGTTTTATGGACTAATTTATAATGGATCAATTAACTATTAGCAATGGTTTAACCAACACTTCACTCTATCAAGAACTCGACTCTATCATGGGGACCACCACTCGTATACCCCGTCTCCTGTCCCATGAGGGGTTTAGTGAATGGAAATTTCGTTTTGAGAAATACGTTAAGATGAAAGATCCCAAAGTTTGGAGAAGAATTGTTAGGGGGCCTCAAAGAATTACCTATCAACGTGATAACTCAACTGAGATCGTTTTTAAGCCCGTTTCCATGTATGATGACGACGACTTTGCTAAAGTTGAGGAAGATGAAAAGGCTCTTTCAACTCTAACCATGGCACTCTCACCTGAGACTGCCCTTGGTTTTAGAGAACTACAATCTGCTAAAGAGTTATGGGAGGCGTTGATTGAGGTGTATGAGTGAAACGAAGACATGAAAAGGAGTCACCAAGACTTGTTGCGACAAAAGTTCAACATGTTTAATCATGTTTTGGGGGAAACTTTGGAAACTCGACTCCAAAGGTTCATAGCACTGGTTACTGAAATGAGATCAACAAGTATTTACCTAACAACCTCTGAGATAAACAACAAGCTGGTGAACTCATTGCCAAAGAGTTGGGATATGAATGTTGCTGTCATCAAGAAGACTAAAGATCTCAACAGAATGTCTATCTCTGTGATGATGGCTACTATCAAGGCATGTGATATGGATGACAAGCAACGTGCAATAAATCATGCGAACTCCTATATTGAAGTTGGGTACAATGTTGCTTCCAATAATGCTCTAATTTCTCAAGACAGTTTCTCCATGTTTAAGGCTACTCAGCAACTTCCACCACAAGGAAACTTTCAGATGTTTAAACCTACGCAAGGGCAATCATCCTCCACTCCTCCTCAACCTACTCCAACTTTCTTCACCAAGTCTGCTCAATCATCATCTTCTGGCACTGCTCATGGTCAGAACTCCAGTCAGATTCCCTCTATTACGAAAGAGACTCAGGAAAACATAGCTCTAATGGCGGGATTCATGAACTATTATAATGCATTTCTAGCTGGAGACTTGGTCCAACCTGTAGTTGTTGCTGAACTCGATCAGATCCATCCTGATGATGTTGAGGAAATGGATATCTCTTGGCAGATCGCCATGGCGGTTTTTCGTGCCAAGAAATCCACTAAGAGGACAGGCAGAAACAATTGGAATATGCCTAATAATCAAAAGGTGGGTTTTAACAAGGACACTCTGAGATGCTACAACTGCCACGAGTCAGGTCATTTTGCTCATGAGTGTACTAACCCAGCAAAGGAAGGAAACACAGTGGGTAATACTAGAGGTGATGTTGGAAGTAATTCGGGAAATGGTGAAAGGGGTTTGGTTGCTCAAAAATTCTCTTAGGAGGATCAGATGCCTGCACTCAACATTGGAAATGAGACTGCAAACTTCGCATATGTTGAAGACACTGAAGAAGAGAATTCTGCTGAGGAGCAAGTCAAGGAACTTCAATTCGCGTATATGGCTTTCACCTCTCCCAACTCATCTGAGGTAAGTTTTCAACCTTGCTCTCTAGATTATGTTGAGAATATAGAGTTATATAAGCTCCATAATGATAACTTAATTAGAGACATGGAAAGAATAAAATCTGAAAATTTCAAACTTAAGAAAAATGAAAAAGGCTTTTTTGATAAGATAGAAGAAAATCAAAAGGATTTCTCAAAGCTTAAGTCTGAATTTAATTTAAAATGTCGTCATTACCTTGATGCCAAACAAGAAATCGTTGAACTAGCTGCTAAACTGGAAGCCTTCAAGTTACAAATTTTAAATCTGACTAGTAAATTTTAAAGGGCTAAACTTGACTTCAACAAATTCGATGCTTCCAGTGAAGTAGTTAACTCAATGATTGAAAATAAATTATGGTGGAAAGAAAATGAGGGTGAAGACATAGGATATAGTTAAGTTCCCCCATCCTATAATCAAAATTATGTTAGTATTCCTTTTACCAAAGAACAGGAAGTAAAGATAAAAGGGATGAAGTACAGCAAACAAGATAAATGTGGTGGAACTAAATCTGCAAATATTAGTGCTTCCAATTTAGGAGTGAATGATTCTAATGTTTTTGCTTCGTGTGCAGAAAAAGTAATTGTGAAGGAATGGACTGATGAGGACGATGACCCTTGTTTTGAATTTAATAAAGACTTTGTTTCTGATGTTTCCTTAAAACTACCTGTTTTGAATTATGTTATTCCGACTGTTTGTGTGGGCTCTGTTTTAAAGAGCAAGGATTCTTGTGTGGTTGATTCTGTTAAAACTTTGAATTCTAATAATTTGGTTTCAAATGATATTAAAAATTCAAAAAATTCCAACAAGTACTTACCACCTAATTTTGTTAAGGAGGGATGCTCTAAATGACAAACAAGGTGACAAGCTCAAGAATGTGAAAAACAGTCCTCGCAATTTTAAGCAAACTGGTCCATACAACCAGTCCAGACGAGGAGCTGCCCAAAATGATTTCTACATAAAACATCAAGCGTGTTTTAGTTGTGACACTCCTGGTCATATTGCCAGAAACTGTCCACATCTTCCATATGCTCCTTATTATAGATTCTATCAGAGGAATATGCCTTATATGCCTCATAATTAATACAGGCAAAGATTCAGGTATAATCGAGCTAATCCCTCTGACAATGATTGGAACCAAAACAAGTCTGGCGTGTTTAGTCCTCATCAGACCAAGCATGACATGTTTCGCAATTGGGTTAGAAAGTGTGTTTCTATTTCAAAAACGAACACACATTCTAAACCGAAACAAGTAGAGAAGACAAAATCGCGTCCCTCTAGCCCAAAAAACACCAGAGATAAAGCAAACCATTCGTACTTATAATGCCAAATCCTACAATGGTAGACATAAATGGCTGCCCAAATATCCGGTGAAAGAGACTGCAAGCCAAATGTTTGATGATCAAAAGGATATGTCATGGCAACCCGTGAAAACTTTAGATGAATCAGGTCACCCAGTGTAACTATGGACTGGGTACCAAAATTTAACTAATCCTGTGCTTTGTGCAGGGAAAGCTATGGAGGAATATCACCAGACCTTGGTATGTTGATAGTGGCTGTTTCAGGCACATGACAGGAGACATTTCTCAACTACACGACATTCAAACATTTAATGGTGGGTGTGTGTCCTTTGCAGGAGGAGAGAAGGGGAAGATTACTCAGAAGGGTAATGTAAGTAACGGTGTTCTAAAATTCGAAAATGTTAATTTTGTTCCAGAATTGAAGCACAGTTTGTTGAGCGTTTCTCAAATCAGTGATAAAGACTTTTCAACTCACTTTATTAAGAAAGAGTGTTTAATTTTGAAACCTGGTATAATTATACCAGAAGACTGGATTTTTGTTCGATCACAACGAAAAGATAATGCTTATGTGATCAACATGAACAAAAATGTTCCTGATGAAATAACATGTTTGTTTTCAAAGGTGTCGGAACACAATGCTATGCTTTGGCATCGTCGTCTTGGTCATGCTAATACTAAAAATTTAAACCGTCTTGCTAAAAATGATTTGGTCCGTGGTTTACCCATTAAAGATTTTGTGATTGTTGAAAAATGCGTGGCCTGTGCTTTGGGTAAACATCATCGAAAAACTCATAAACCAAAATTGATCAACTCCATTTCATCAGTTTTTCAATTGTAACATATGGATCTTTTAGTCCAGTTCATGTTTTGTGTCTCTCACGCAGCTCTTATTATCTTGTTACTACTGATGACTACTCACGTTTCACTTGGGTGTTTTTCTTGTCAAATAAGAGTGAAACTGCATATTTGATCAAGAAGTTTGTAGTGCTCATGGAAAACCAACTAAATTTGAAGCTGAAGGGAATACGTTGTGATAATGGCACGGAAAGAATGCGTCATTAAATCATTTTTGTTCAGAAAAGGGGGTGATGCGTCAGTACAGCTCAGTGTGGACACCACAACAGAATGGTGTGGCTGAAAGGAGAAACAAAACTCTTATCGAAGCATCAAGGACTATGTTGTGTGATTCTAAGCAGCCATTGTTCTTCTGGGCAAAAGCTGTTAATACGGCCTGTTATGATCAGAATCGGGTGATAATCAACAAATCATAAATGAAAACTCCATATGATATTGTCTATGGTCACAAACCTACTGTTGCACATTTTAGAGCATTTGATTGTCCTTGCGCTCTACTGAATCAAGAGTCTACTCCAAAATTTGGGGCCACAACTGATGCTTGTTACTTTGTTGGCTACGCGGGTAACAGCATACAGAGTCTACAATAAGACAACCAAGCAGATTATAGAGTCATATGATGTTCGTTGGTTGGAAGAAAACGAAACTAGTGCTCGTGTTGGTCCAGACTGGTTATTCGACTACAATGAACTCTTCAAACCGTTCAACATACTTCCTGTCATCAACTCAAACATCTCGGGCGAAACTTCCGTAGACACTGTGAAAGAAGATCAAAATGCCGTGTCTCATATATCTCTTGTTCTGGATGATGATTTGACAGTTAGAATCGATGTCACTCCATCCATTCCTGTAAATAAACCAGAACCCATCACAACTTCATCATCTTCTCCAACTCTATTATAAAATACTTCATCAATTGAGGGGGAGAGTCCTATTTGTCAGATTTTCGGGAGCACACTATTTCCTGATGCTATTCCAAATGAATATGTCGCTGGTACCTTGTACTCACACTGTACAGCGACCTCTGGATGGAAGAACCCTCTTACTGATATTGATGAGAATTTGTCAAACTTACACTCTACCTATGATGTTTCCGATCATTCAATTCCATCGAGGATTCAGAAAAATCATCCAATTGAGAATGTCATATGTCCTCTGGAAACGGGTGTGTCCACCAGAAGTCAGACTGGACACATCAACAGCTGTTTGTTCTCCTGTTTCATTTCCCAAATTGAGCCAAAAACGGTAGAAATGGCACTTCAAGTACCAAGTTGGGTTGATGCTATGCATGAAGAGTTGAATCAGTTTGATAAGTTGAAGGTTTGGATATTGGTTGAGTTACCGGAAGGAAAGAAATCACTTGATACGAGATGGGTCTTCCGAAACAAGCAAAATGACACGAGGGTTATTGTTAGAAATAAGGCACGGTTGTTAGTTCGAGGATTTTGTCAAGTTGAGGGATTAGATTACACTATAGCTTATGCTCCAGTGACTAGACTTGAGGCCATCAAAATCTTTCTGGCCTACGCATCATTCATGGGGTTCACTGTATATTAGGTAGATGTAATGACCGCGTTTCTGTATGGGGGAAGTCAAAGAAGAGATCTACGCGGATCAACCACCGGGTTTTGTTGATTCCAAGAAACCAAATCACGTCAACAGGTTAGACAAGGCATTATACGGGTTACATTAGGCTCCTCGGGCGTGGTATGCTACATTGACCACACATCTTCTAGATCATGGCAACAAGCGAGGAACCATTGATCAAACCTTATTCCGAAAAACTGTCGAAAGGATTTGATTCTAGTCCACATCTATGTAGATGGCTTTATTTTTAGACCCACCAGTGCTGAGTTATGTGCAGAGTTTGAACAAGTTATGAAGAAAAGGTTTGAGATGAGTTAGCTGGGTGAAATGACAACATTTCTGGGGTTACAGGTTCGCCAAAGCTCGGCAGGAATTTTACTACGTCAAGGGAAGTATGTTGAGGATATGCTTGCAAAGTTTGAATTTCAAGATTCCAAGAGTGTTAACACTCCCATGGAGGAAAGGCCTCTTCTGTCATCAGATCTGGAGGGGAGTCCCGTTGATCAAACATACTATCGATCTATGATCGGGTATCTGATGTATTTCACTGCTAGTCATCCTAACATCATGTTCGCAGTCTGCCAATGTGCTCATTTCCACGATAATCCTAAACTCTCTCATTTAATTGCTGTTAAACGTCTCTTTAGATATATGAAGGGACAACCGAAGTTAGGTCTTTGGTATCCCAAACAATCAGAATTTAACCTTTATGCTTTTGTTGATATCAATTATGGTGGAGATGACACTGACAGGAAAGCCACTTCTGTCGGATGCCAGTTCTTAGGAGATCGCCTTATTTCATGGCAGTGTACGAAACAACAAACGGTGTCCACCTCCACCGCCGAAGCGGAGTATGTTGCTGCATCAGCTTGTTGCTCTCAGGTTATCTGGATGAAAAACCAACTGTTGGATTACGGTTTAGAATTTCTTGATACTCCAATCTTTTGTGATAATGATGCTGCCATTGCAATTGTGAAAAATTTAGTTCAACATTCTATAACCAAGCACATCGATACTAAAATTCATTTTATTCGTGAATGTTTCGACCGAAAATTGATTCATCTTGAACAAGTTCACACTGATAATAATGTGGCGGACTTATTTACAAAACCGGTCGGAACAACCAAATGTAATATGCTTGTGAGTTTTCTTAAAATGTTTCGTTTCGAGGATTGAATCTTTTTGAGAATAAATTTGTTCATATTTTATTTATTTGCACAAATTTAGGGGGAGAAAAAAATTAAAAAAATTCAAAAAGAGTGTGTGTGTGTGTGTTTTTCTTTATTAAAAAATAATAAAAAAAACATTTTGTCTATGTATTTCAAATTTCATTCTTCCTTAAAATTATGTCGGTTGCTTAAGCTTGAAGGATATATACTTGTATATGTTTGGTCTGGTGTTCTACTCTTAGATTCGCAGGATAGCCATTTACCTAAAGACTGAAAGTATCCGGGGCGATTGTGATGTGTTTTTGTGTTTTGAATTCTTTCACTTAAAATTATGTCGGTAATTCCAAGTTGGAGGGACACGTATTCTCATATGTGTTTTGGTCCTGTTAACCACTAGTCGTCATATGAGATAGCCATAAATACCTGAAGACTAAAGAGTGACCGGGGTGACTGAGTTCTTAAAACGGGTGTCTTTTGTAAACCGTCTTCTTGGAAGTGATATGATTATTCAGTTAACAACTTTTTAGAAGCTTCAAAATATTTTCGAATGAAAATTGATCCAACCTTTGGAAAATGATAGATAAATTGTTTTTGTGCGCCTAACGGGTGAAGTTATTAAGCTTAAAATACTCTAGAAAAGTCATTGATTTGTATGGTAGCTTTCCATGATGCGTAAAACTTGAAGTGATATAAACTAAATATGCTAAAGTTACTGTGAAGAGTCATTTTGAAGAAATGTGCATGTCTCCATATACATCTCTCCGAATGATAGACAGAAAAGCAATTACTCAGTCATACACGAGCCCGTTAGTGTCTTGATCACCAAAATATTGTGTTATTAAGTTACTGTTAAAAAATAAAAGAAAGAAATCTATTTTATCTTATTAAAGTCTATGTATTAAAAGCTTAGAGGGTCAAACTAGAACTACATAGATGGGGGAACACAAGTAAGTCCTGTCATGTCTCGAATGAAAGGCCTGTAAGTCCACTGACTTGTAAGTCCAACGTTCAACCTTAAAGCTTAAATTCTTGTTCTTTACCTATAAAAATATTTTCATCAAGCACTAGGGGGTTGGAGTCAAATTGGGGTGATTTGGGGAAAGCCAAATACGCTTTGAGAAGAGATAGGAGGCATCACAGATCCATGTGTGATGTCCATCAAAGCTTTATGCCAAACTAAACCTAACTCATATCACTGATGCAATGAAAATCATGCTAAGTTTGTTATACCTGCTATCAACCTGTTTCTTTATGTCATAATAATGCTGAACATGAATCTTAGTGACAGACTCTTAAACAATATAATTCCATGTTCGGATCTTTTCATAAAAGGTGGCGTTCTTTACAATAACTGAAATTTGATCCTAATATGCAAAATTCAAAAGTTTTTTTTTGTATTATTTTTGATTTTATTATTTATGCTTGTTTTGTCTTATTTGTTTTATCTCAAAACTACTCTCCTCAAAATGCGTGATTTAACTGGGTCATTTTAAATGTATCTTATAAATGATGTTGTTTTGTGTTAACATGTCTTTGGGCTGCCGAATTGATTTGGTCATGTTTAAAGGTTCTCGGCCCATGTGAGTTGGGGTATAAGTAGAACCCAACCTCCTTTACTGTCCTCCATTCATTCATAACCTTTCATCTCTCTCAAATCACCCTATCAGCCGAGAACTATCCCCTGCATAATCTAATCTCATTAAGTTGCTATTATTATTAGTGTTTGTTGATTTACAGGTAATGAGAAAGCTCTATAAACTGTTTGTCCTTGTGAGATGTATGGATTCATGCCGCCATTGATTAACGGATGATTTAATAGATGGATCTCTTAGGATATTATGGGGTTATGGAGTGATCTGATTATGATTCTGTTCGCATTAAACACTGAAGTGTGTTAGGGTTGGTTTTGTCACGAGTATGTTGCAGGTTTAATGGCGTTCTCGGCACTCTTGAAGAAGATGGCTCATGTTTCGAGAAGGGAGTTCAAGGGGTTCTTTGTCTCCAGCTGTCAACCAACTAAAAGGATCTCGGTTGACTTTCGTTGAATGAGATCTCTCAGTCTTAACCGAGAACTCATGTTCTCGGTTGGCTTTTGTTGACTGAAAACGCTGGATTTGACCGAGAACTCATATTCTCCGTTGATTTTGACAGAGAACGCCTATCTTTGACCCCTGCTTGACCGAAATCTCTTATGTTGGACGGAAAACCCTTTTGGACCGAAATCTAATATAATATTACTCTAATATTTCTTTTATGGTCCATCTCATGTGAATTTGTCATCTTTGGCCCTTCATGTTTTTAAAACATGACCAATCTGTATTAAATTATAACTATAGTTAAGTTTGTTTTTACTAACTTGATTCGTTTGGTGCATTAATAGTTGATCAGACTCCGTTAAAGTTTGTGGATACACATAATATTGCTGGACACTTATTTGATCCACCACTGGACCACAAGGAGTTCAAGTCTATGATTGTCTGCCACAACACGTGTAGGATTTCTCACACATTACGAGAAATTCCTGTAATATGCAGGAAGATGATCACTAATTTTTGGAATAATGCCTCAATCAATCCACGAGGTCCAGATGGAGTTATATCGATAGTCTCCAAAGTACAGAAGAAGCAAGTCGTCATCACAGAGGCTATTATAAGGGAGGTGCTTCTGTTTGGTGATCAACCTGATTACCCGACGGAATACTCTACTACCGCTATCTCTGAGATTCTCACCAGGATGGGTTATGAGGGTACTTATCCTCCAGCAATCAAGAAGTTATTTCACCCATACTGGAGGTTTTTGATACAAATGTTCTACACATGCGTGTTGGGAAAAAGGAGGGGGGGTCTGACGAGATAAGTCATACTCAGATGTCTGCTATTGTTGCTCTGATCATGGATTGGAATTACAACTATTCCAAGTTTGTTTCCAATGAGATGATGAGAAATCTGAAAGGGAAGAAGAAATAAATATTTCTCATGTATCCAAAATTTCTACAGATGATTTTCGACTCACACTACACCGACCTCGTTAGATTTGTTGATACTCTAGATATGAAGTCAATGGGACCCAAATCCTTTGGGTTAATGAAACAGTCCAGGAAAGGCTCCAAAATAGTCTATCAGGGCCTTCATGCTCTGGAAAAATTTGGGAAATTTGCCGAAACGGAAGCTGCTCCTGCTATTGCTCAAGTGGCAAAAGAACATGCAGCGCCAGCTTAAAGGCGTGTTGCTACGTTTGAGATCTCTGATGATGAAGATGAAGAGACGGAACACCGAGACACCGCTTGTGCTTCGACTGCTGAGCCACTAGCGGATTTTGAGACTTTTAAAGAATTACTACAATCAACTGCATTGAAGTCTCCTCAATCAGCTGCTGTAAATGAAGAAAATGATGATATCCTGAGGAACCAGCCGCCGATCTCATTCTACGCAAACGAAGGAAGAAAGATCCGAGACCTGGCGTGCTGGTCAGTGAACATGAAACAACCACACCGCCTATAACAACAAGCCCACAGTAAGAATCACATCAACCTGAGTCGATTGCTCCTGAGACTCATGTTGATCCAAGCCCATTCACTGCTGAGCCTCAAACTCAAGATCAGATTTTCGACGACATTGCTCATGACTTCGAGTTTGAGTCTGATTTTCAACATACTGATGCTCCCTCTGGCTCATCTTGCCCAGCAAATCAAGGTCAGTCAAATTCTGGTGTTCCTGATATAGTTGCTCAGATTCTTGCCATGCAAGAAAAGTTTCTACAGAACAAAGGAGAGGGTATTGTGCTTGAAGATGCCCCAGTTGATGTACAAGCTCTTCAACGTCGTGTCTTTGAACTTGAACAAGACTCCGTCGTTAAAGATGTACGCATTCAAGAATTGGAAGCCAGTAACACTGATAAAGACTCCAAGATTAAAGAGCTTCAATCCAACATGGGATAATTAACTGCTATTTATCTAGACCTACAACAAAAACTAGTTCAGAAGTTTGGAGATGAATTCAAGAGCAGTTTTGATGTAATGTCAAAGATGCCCAACGATGATCAAGGTGTTAGCTCTACTGTTCATTCCATTGAAAACATAGTTGATTCTGAAATGCTAAAACAGTATATGTCTGCACCTCCAATCACCAAAGAGAAGTTAGAAAGAGTTCAAAAGAAGTTTCCGGTGATTAAAAACTCCAATCAGAATGTTGACTCATCTGATCACCCAGACAGGTTCGTTGTAACCTTTCCAGAGAGGTTCTCAGATAAATATGGGGATTAATCTGGTGTTGTGTCATGGGGTTTTGATGCGGAGAAGAATATGTGGTGGGTCAAACGAAAGTCTGGTAACACCGAGTACTATAAGAAGATGAAAGATTTTGGATCCTGGACTAAGGTGGATCTCAGTGACTTGATAAACTCTCCATTTCACAACCCAACTAATGAAAAACGTGGCAGAGATTTTTGGAATTTTCTGAGATGTCAAGTTGATATGGGTTTTCCGAATATGTCAACTTTAGAATCCTTTTTGAAGAAAGCTAAGGGGGTCAAGGATCCAAGGACAGGAAAGGCAATGGTCAGCGTTATGTGGCCTGCTACAAATAAGGCCACTCATATTCCTATGCCTAAAGTTATTCCAGATGGTACTCTAGATGGCATGAGATTCTGGATGTTTGATAGTGAGACTGCCACCGTTGTTATACGTTTGAAGAAGGGCAAAGGGCAGTACAGATTTGTTGATCCAAGATATTTGCTAAAGCTAGGTGAGAAAGACATCAAGACTCTCTATAAATTCTAGATAATAGCTGACCCGATCTTTGAAACGGCTGCTAAAGAATACACAAGCATGGTCGCTTCTATTATCAGGTGTAAGTTTTGGACAGGTGCTTTGAAAGACGCTGACATTGATTATATGGAGCACGATTGAGGACCAAGCTACAAACCAAGGGGGAGATTGTTGGGCCTAGTTATTTTGGTTTGTACATAGTCTATTTGTATGTGTTGGACTGTGTATGTGAACCGAGATCCAAGGCTTTTGGTCTTTGTTGGGCTTGTGTATTGAGTACCCTATATATAGAATACATTGTATAGGGTTCTATGTTGTTGGTTCACTTGTTTTAGCTGTCTAAGGGTTTACTAGACGTTTTTGTAATCACCGTGCTTAAGCACCCGACGTATAATAATACGTGTGTTTTGAAGCAACTATTGTGTTACGTGTTTGTGTTCTTTGTGTTCTTGAATAACTTAGTGTTGGAATTCCGCACCAACACCTAGTTTGTTGATATCATAATTGTAGTGATCCAGATTTGGGACTTAAAGATGTGACAGATTGGTATCAGATCCAGGTAGCTATTAGATAGGTGGTTAGATGTAAAGACCTAGTAGCATGCTTAGGGTCCCCATACGTGTTCCTATACGTGCACCCTACTTGTTTAAATTTTTGTACATAGCTTAGCATATTTATATTGTTCATCATATACAATGGTACACAAAATCACACACTAAAACCGGGGCTATGCCTCACTCTCAAAATTGTTTTCAAACTTTAGGACGATTTAAAAAAAATGGGAAATTCCTTAAGAAATCCCGTATTTTCACTCCCCTCTCCTTGAGGAAGATTCGTGTGACGGATATGTGGTAAACTTTAAGAGGGACACACTTGTTTACCGAACACTTGACACCAAGGCTTGCAAGCCTAAGGAAGTGCAATGCGCATAAATCTCAATCAATCGCGAGACCCGGTTGCCTTCCTGGAGTGTTTAGTAAGGGTGTGGAACTTATTAAGCCAAAGCATATCACACCAAATGAAATCGAATCTACTACCCTCATTGTATAAAGTGGTCATGTGACGATCACACTCATAAATTATAAACCGAATTCACAGTGATACGTGGCTAAACTCGGTTTTTCCGTATTGTGTTTTGTTGAAGTTTATGGGAGAAGTATGTAAATACGGGGTGATTCCCGAATTACTTCAACTGTCTACCTCAACACCCCCTCAATTCGATTTTAAATGATTTTATTGAGTTTTCAATGTTTTTCATTTTGTTCTAAGGACCGATAGTGATTTATGAACCCTAACCAACAAATGAATCTATTTACATTTTAAGATATGTTTTCATAATATTAAAAATGACAAGACTTGTATAATCAAAACTTTCCCTAAGTAATGAAATTCTCAACCTCAAACACAATCCCAACCACAATGCACGATTACTATATTTCGTTAATTTCTATACTTGCGACATTTCCTGAGTCTTACGAACTTTACACCTTTTACCCCTGCAGTATGTCTTCTAGCCTCCTTAATCACAACCATCGTGTCAGAAACTTTGGCCGCAGCATGTCATCCCGCATTGCTAAGGGCATCGTGGAAGCCCTCGCAACAATCATATCTCAATTGGAAACTGTGAATGCTTCTACATCATCCACAACTCCGAACCCAATTGCTTGCTCCATCAAACAATTCAAGAGTGCTAACCCGCCCAAATACTTCGGTATCGACGGTGCTACCATTCTCCTCCAATGGTTCGAAGAAATGGAGAGCGTGTTCCTCCATTGTGAATGTCCCGAGGACAAGAAAAACACTTACGCCTCAAGCGTACTCAAGAATAATGCCCTCAAATGGTGGAACGGGGAGAAGCGCACTCTTGGAGCTGAGGTTGCCATGGCCTTTCCATGGGATGACCTCAAGAAACTCATGTTCAAGAAGTTTTGCCCGAAACATGAGCTTAGGAAGTTGGAAGAGGAATTTTGGAATTTGAAACAAGAAAGTGGTAATGACACTATCCACTACGATCGCTTCAATGAACTGAGCCTTCTCATCCCCCACATCATCATTCCCTTTGAACGTTCAATCGACAAGTACATCTCGGGTTAGCCTATGCAAATCCAAGATTCCATCCTAAGTCGTAACCCTCAAACCCTCCATGATTCCATCACTTTAGCCGGGTACCGTCACCGAGAACCACGTTAAGGCCGGGACCTTGACATGGGAGAGTTCTAAGAAACCCAATGATAAGCCCACACCTGAGCCCACTTAGGGTTCTACGCCTGAATCCTCCAAGCCCGAATCCTCCAAGAATAACAACCACAACAACTCATCTCACAACCACAATAACAAGAGAAAACCCAACTCCAAAAATTATGTCTTAGCCCAACCACAAGCCCAACAAGCCCCTCCAAACAATAAGCCCTACGCCGGCCCACACCCGTGATGCAACACTTGCCAATGCCACCGCTCGGCCCAAGCCACTTGTCGGGTGTGCACCAATTACCATCGATTCAGCCACCTCACCCAATCTTGTCGAGAAGCACCTAGTGTGCAAGCCGCTCCACCACGGTTGACACTAATAAATAAACCCAACCGAACCATCCCTCGTGCTCCAATTATTAACCCAATTAGGGCTTGGTACAATTGTTGTGACCCAAATCACCTTCGGAACGCGTGTCCTCGACTCACCCAAGTTCACCAAGCCTTTGTTGCACCACAACTTTACTACACCTCCCAAGCCTATCAAGTGCAAGCTTATCAAACCCAAGTACCCCAGCTCATGGCTCCTCCAACTCTTTAAGCTCAACCCATTGTCATTTAAGCCTAGCTAGCTCCAACACCTCAAGCTTCGACTTCTCGAACCCAAGCACCTCAAGGAACTCAAGGAAAAGCTTTCACCATCAATGCTCATCAAGCCCGAAACTCGAATGATGTGGGGAAAGGTACGTTTCTACTTAATAAGCACCATGCTTCGGTACTATTTTATTCGGGAGCCGATAGGAGCTTTATTTCCTTTGATTTTGAATACATAATTAATGTGCCCCGTAGTGAATTAACAAAACCCTTCACAGTAGAGATAGCCAACTGTAGTTAGATCACTATTGACTCCGTCATTTGAAATTGCACGATAACTCTCAATAGGCAAAAGTTCTCTATCGACCTTATCCCTATGCAAATGGGTAGCTTTGACGTTATCATTGGTATGGATTGGCTCTCTCTCCACCACGCCGAAATTTTATGTTTTGAAAAACTCATTCGAATCCCTATCGATGGGGGCATGATTCCAAACATTCTTGGAGAAAGACCATTCTCAAAGCTAATGATGTGCACGAAGTGGTATATAAATTTTAGCAAATAATGATCAAGCACAACGAGTAATAAAAACCTAGAATACCCTAAAACAAACAACTAGCAACAGGCAAGTGAACCTATCGGGTGTAGAATAGCTATGGGAAGATCGGGAATATCGAACCCTAGAGACACTATTTAATTAACGAGACTAGTTCTAAAAGCTAATTTAAAGTAATAATTAAGAAAATATATATTTTTGGATTTTTATTTATTTCATTTAAAAACTAAAAATTAATTAAACTAATTACTTAATTAAATTAAAGTAAACTAAAAATTAAATTACCGAATAAAACTTTAGTAAATTCAAATATGAGAAAGAGTTACCTAGGCAATGAATCCGAATTGTGACGACTCGGGCTTTTATCGGTTACGGGAAATTGCTACGGGAACCAGGAATCTAAAGATACGAAACTCTAGGAAACTTAATAGATCCTTAATCACTCTCAAGGTGTCACCAAAAAAAGAAATCTTAGAGATCATGTAAAAACACCGGCTTATTGGTTCACTTGTCAGTTCACTAACTATGATTAATTACCCTAGAAAATAGCTAACCCGTCAGTTTCACTATCTCAATGCACCTAAGTACACGGGGTGGTTTATGAACAGTCTAAAGGATACGGGTAAACAGTGAAATTAAGGCAAAAGTAGGTAAACTTCCTGTCAAATAATTTAACCTAAAACCCTATCAACGCAGACAAACCCGACAACTTATCACCCGTCGGATATTTAAGTAAGTAAGAATATAAACTTCTAATGAGATGCCAAAAATCAGTTTCTATGGTAAATGAGCTCAATAAACCATAAACAAGTTGCAAACACACAGTCAACAACCCTAACATGCAACCTTTAATCGAATGACTATCAATAAAGTAACATGTGAAACATTCATTTAGACACAAATTAAAAATAAATACGCATGAGACACATCCAATAAATATGATCAAGACTTTTAATTAATCAAAATCCCATAATCAAAACCCGAAAACCGACAAATCCAAAGCAATCAACAAAACATCATCACAAGCCTAGATAACTAAAAGAGTTTAGCCAACAACCATGTTCAAAACAATAAAATATATATAATCAAACACTAACTTCATAATGTATCCTCAGAGTCACTATCCCCTTGGTAACACGTAAACTCTAAGTGTCGTCTAGTATGTGCATCTTTGGCCTCTTTTACTAACTGTAAGAATGCTTCTTTGGCATTTTACAATACATAACTTTCTCACTTCATTTGCTTTTTGGACCAATTCTTGGAATACACTTTCAAAACATATTTTTTTTTACTCTTTTTTTTCTTTTTTTTCTATCACCCTAAATATATAACTATTTTCTAAGCTCGTAAAAAAATGGACATGTGGTGGTGTGTTGGTTTGAGTGCATCTAAGTCTTACCATCTCAAAGTTTTTGGATTATGGTAATCCTCCCTAAGCATCGAAATTCGGTTTCACCGTTTTTCAAATTATTAGATATTTAAAATCTGCTAAAGAGGACTATCAAAGCTAGTTGGGCCTACCAACACATCCCAAATTAAGTGTGTCATCTTTTATTTAATCTCATATATAATAGTGTTTTATAAGATCAACCTTAAACAATCATATCATTTTCCATTATGCGCAAAATAAATTTTCGGAACATTTTTTTTAAAGTTTTTCAATTTTATATCTAATTTTTTATATAACTTTTTTTTTTCATTTTTTTATTTTTTTATAATTTTCTTATAATTTTTTTCAAATCTAAAAACGTCAGTTTCCTATCCACACACTTAAATTTCGCATTGTCCTCAATGGGAGACAAGAAAAAGACAAAAAATAAAATAAAATAAAATAAAATAAAATAAAATAAAACAAAGCATAAAGAAAATGGAACAGACTCCCCTGGTAATATGGCAGTGATTTGCGTTTGTCATGTTCCAATAAAGCGACCGTATAGCATTTCATTCGCGGCTGCAGCTTTTGGGTACCCTCTACAATCAAATCAGCTAGAATGTCCCTGTCCGAATGGTGATTGAGTACGAACGAAAGTATCCAAACCTGCAAAACAAAGCTCAAAGCACCCAAGCAGACATCAAACAGACTCTAAAAACTTAAAAGTGACTCAAATTACAAAAATAAATGAAAATAAATAAGAATTATACAAACTCTACACTCGGGTATTTCCCGAGTCCTATCTTTATCAAGCAATCAAAGTAGGGATGTCGAGGAGAAATACATCTTCCTCGACCGAATCAGCCGGCCCACCGATATAATGTTTTAACCTATGGCCATTCACCTTCCAAGCTCTCCCCTCATGATCAACTAACTCAACTGCACCGTGCGGGAATGCTGCCTTCACTGTATATGGACCAACCCATCTCGATCTAAGCTTACCTGGAAATAACTTCAGATGGGAATTATAAACCAACACCCGATCCCCACACTTGAACTCTATCACTTTCCTCAACTTTCGATCATGTAACGCCTTTGTACGCTCCTTATAACTCAATGATCTCGCATATGCCTCATCTCTCAGCTCTTTTACCTCATGAATTTAGAGATACCGGTTTTTCGCAGCTTGGGTCAGGTCAAGATTAACGGATCTCAACGCCCAATATGCTCTATGCTCTAACTCAACTGGCAAATGACACGCTTTCCCGTAAACCATCCTAAAGGGCGTGGTCCCAATAGGCGTTTTAAACGCTGTACGAAAAGCCCAAAGTGCGTCATCCAATTTGTCGGACCAGTCCTTTCGGTTCTTGCCGACAGATTTCTCCAGAATTCGCTTCACTCCTTGGTTTGCGTTCTCCACTTGATAGCTCGTCTGTGGATGATAGGTGGTGGATAGCCGGTAGGTGACCCCATACCGTGCCAACGCCTTCTCCATTTGGGCATTACAGAAATGTGTGCCCCTATCACTAATCAAGGCCTTGGGAGTACTAAAACGACTGAACAACCTCTTCAAGAATCCCACTATAACTCGGGCGTCGTTAGTGGGCAAGGCTTGAGCCTCAACCCACTTTGAAACGTAGTCGATAGCCACGATAATGTATCGATTCCCTCAAAGAAGGGAACGGACCCATAAAATCAATGCCCCAAACGTCAAAAACCTCACAAGCCTGAATGGGGTTTTGGGGCATCTCATTACGGGATGAGATGTTACCAGTGCGCTGACACGCGTCACACTGTTTGACAAACTTGTGTGAGTCTTTGAATATCGATGGCCAATAAAAGCCGGAATCAAGGACTTTCTGATCGGTGGAAGACGAACTATGGTGGCCTCCAGTTAAACCCTCATGACAATGCCTAAGAATCTCAAGGCCCTCTTCCCTACTCACACATCTCCTCAACACTCGATCGGTGCCTACACGAAACAAATACGGCGCATCCTGTATGGAGTAGCTGGCGTCTGCGAAAAACTTCCTCCTCTGCTGATAACTCATGCCCTTGACCACTACTCCTTCGGCCAGATAATTCGCAATGTCGGAGAACCATGGCAGACCTTCCTTTTCAGCACTCACGTACAACACTGGCTAACTCTCAAATCTAACTCTAACCATCTTCAACGACTCGTGGGGAAAGCTATCCCTGATGGTATCCTCTCTAATATCCTCTCTCTTCGGATCCTCTAAACGTGATAAGTGATCCGCAGCTACATTCTCTGCTCCCTTTTTTAACTCTAATCTCAATATCGAACTCGGAAAGCAATAGAATACATCGTATCAGGCGAGGCTTGGCATCTTTCTTGGCGAACAGGTATCTCAATGCTGCATGATCAGTATAAACGATGGTTTTGGACAACACGAGATAAGAACGAAATTTATCGAACGAGAAGACCACTGCTAGAAGCTCATTCTCAGTAGTCGTGTAATTCTCCTGAGCATCATTGAGGGTCTTACTCGCATAATAGATAGGATGGACGTGCTTGTCCTTCCGTTGACCTAGAACAGCACCGACATCAAAATCACTAGCGTCGCACATGAGCTCGAAGGGTAAGCTCCGGTCGGGTGCTACTAAGATAGGGGCTTTAACTAGCTTCCCCTTGAGAAACTCAAACGCCTTCAGGCAATCAGCATCAAAGTCGAATGCGATGTCCTTCTCTAGAAGACGAGTCATGGGCCAGGTGATCTTAGAAAAATCTCTAATGAACCTACGATAAAAACCCACATGCCCAAGAAAACTACGAACGGATTTCACACTAGTCGGTGGAGGAAGTCTACTGATAGTGTCGATTTTAGCTCTGTCTACCTCAATACCGTCTCACTAAATCTTGTGCCCGAGCACAATGCCTTCAGTCACCATAAAGTGGCACTTCTCCCAGTTCAACATCAACTTAGTCTCTATGCACCGCTTCATCATCCTCAAGATATGAAAGACATTGATCGAATGAGTCCCCATATACTGAAAAATCGTCCATGAAAACCTCCATGGAACTCTCGATCATGTCCTGGAATATCGCTACCATGCAACGCTGGAAAGTAGCCGGAGCATTACATAACCAGAAAGGCATACATTTGTATGCGAAGGTACCGTATGGGCATGTAAAAGTGGTCTTTTCCTGATCCTCATGTGCGAACGGGATCTGGAAATAACTTGAAAATCCATCAAGAAAACTGTAAAACTATCGTCCCGACAGATGCTCGAACATCTGATCAATGAACTGAAGAGGAAAGTGGTCTTTCCTAGTAGCGTCGTTAAGCCTCATGTAGTCGATGCATACCCGCCAACCTGTGACTGTCCTAATCAGAATAAGCTCGTTACGTTCGTTAGTGACAACTTTCATCCCTCCCTTCTTAGGGACAACCTGAACGGGACTCACCCATGAAGAATTGGAGATGGGATAGATCAAGCCTGCGTCGAGGAGTTTGATAACCTCCTTCTTGACTACCTCCGACATATTAGGGTTGAGCCTCCTTTGAGGTTGTATTACAGGCTTGTACTCATCCTCCATGAGTATCTTGTGCGTGCAAAAGTTTGGGCTGATGCCCTGAATATCCATGAGTTTCATGCAATAGCCTGTTTGTGTGCCTTGAGCACATCAACCAACCTCGATTTCTCATCATCCGTCAATTGAGAAGAAATGATGATGGGTAAATCAGCGTCACCGTCCAAGAAAGCGTACTCCAAATGAGGAGGTAGCTCTTTAATCCCGAGGGACGGTGGCGCCTCAATCGATGGTCTCTCCTTTGGTCCCTCGGTGCTATCGGCAACCGTGAACATCTCGGGGTACTCAGGAGGTGAGCTAACAAGAATGCTCAGGTCGTGTTCCAGGGGAACATCAACCTTGTCATCATGATTTAGCAAATCTGCTCCAGAAATGTAGTCAAGACATCGCTCGAACTGAGATATGAACGTGTCAAGAAAGTAAATGGAATCGTTTTGACTACTGGAGTTTCTCATCGATTTAACGACATCGAAGGCGACGTTCTCCTCCCCTACATGAAGTGTAATTTTGCCGTCGAAGACGTCAATAAGCGCTTTAGCAGTACGCAGGAAGAGTCGTACCAAAATGAGTGGGACCTGATCGTCAGCCTCCATGTCGAGAATAACAAAATCCACGGGAAAAAAAAATTATCGACTTTAACGAGTACATTTTCCATGATTCCCCGCGGATATTTGACCGAACGGTCGGCCAAGGATAAACTCATGCGCATCGGGACCGGCTCGCCAAGGTCTAGCTTAGAATATGGTATCAAACTTATGTTAGCACCTAAATCGGCCAATGCGTAGCTCTCAGTCGAGCTGCCAAACAAAAACGGGATCGTGAAGTGTCCCGGGTCTGCTAATTTCTCCCGCAGCTTGTTCTGGACTACCGCAGAACATCCTTCATTTAGACAAACTGTCGAAAGCCCCTCCAGCTTCTTCTTATTTGAAAGAAGATCTTTTAAGAGGCATATTTAGGCATATGCTGGAGTGCCTCGATAAACGGAAGATTGATTTTTAGCTATTTAAACATGTCCAAGAAATGTCCATATTCTTGTGCGTACTTCTGCCACAGAAGACGAGCAGGATACGGAACCCGAGTAAGATCGACTTCGGGACTCTTCTTATCTTCAATCTTCTTCTTAATAATTTCTCCGCAAGAGTCTCACCATTTGACGTGGTACTTGCTGGGACTCGCATCTTGTGCGTCGTCATAGGAGTCTCCATCTCTATCTCCTCGTCCACCGGCTCCTCATCATCATGCCGGCGTCAGCTCTCGATCACCTCCTCTGCCACTACGGGTGGTCAACGCCTTCAAATGTGCCTTTAGGTTAAGCTCTGTGCTGCCCTGAAACGCTCCGTCCTGCTTATTAGGTAGCATCTACTTTGTCATCTCTTCCACCTTTCGAGACATCTCCAAAAATGACGACTGCTGGTTCTTCAATAGGGTGTCGTGCTCAGCTAGTCTCTGCTGTATGTTATTATCTCTGTCAATATGGTGAGAAACCATGGTGGATTACTTAGTTAGTAGCTCCTTATGATCCAGATCCATACCGCTACTCTTCCACGCACTCGAACTTCCTACTGCCTCTGGGTCACTAATCTGCTCCTGCCTCTTCTCCTGAGCATTACCTCCCGACCTCCAACCATAGTTGGAGTTATTTCTCCATCCTGAGTTACCGTAGGCATTTGCTCCCCGACTCTGATTACCCATGTAGTACACCTTCTCCTGTTGATCGACCGGACAATCAACTGTATCGTGCCCTCCGCGACAAATTTCGCATTTCTGAGTGATCTTCTTCAACTCTCGGATATCCTTCTGCATTGCCTCTAAGGCAGTCGCGATGCTAGTATCATTTGAGAACTGATAGATGCCTCGAGCGAAAGAGATGGTGGTTTTTAGAAGTACCTCGGGCGGACGGCTCCTGCTGCTCGGCTGGGGCAAAACCCTCAAACAATGACTCACACTCATCTATATCCAGCTTCTCTAACATGTTTCCTCCAGCTGACGTATTGAATCTCTTCTGCATCTCAAAAGTCAGCCCGTTATAGAACTTCTCGATTACAGTCCATTCAAGTAGACCATGTTGGGGGTATCTACTAAGTAGATTATGGAACCTTTCCCAAGCCAAAGAGTATTGCTCGTTCGGCTCCATGCGGAAGGAACAGATCTGATCATGAAGTCGCGAGGCTTTAGATGGCGGAAAATATTTCTTAAGGAATTCAGCTTGAAGATTCTCCCATGTAGTGATGGACCCAGGGGGGAAGGTTTTCCAACCATGATGAAGCATGGCCCTTTAGAAAAAATGGAAAAAGATGACGGTAGATAGAAGCACGAGTGATGTTGGCAATATTAAAATTGTCGCAAATACGAGTGAATTTGTTCAGATGGCCAGGCGCGTCCTCATCTTCAAGTCCGTGAAATGGGGCAGAATTAGTGATGGAATTCATGACGTTGGTCGGAATATGCCAGTTATTAGCATTGGGTATCGCCGGGCGTGTGATAGCAAACCGTCTCCCCTTAACTCCCTCATTCGCTCTCGAGTGAACCGTACGCCTAGGGGGGTTAGCGTCACCCATATCTAATTTAGAATCAGAAACGTGTACCTTGTATTCGCGTAGAGAACGTGCAATCTCTCGAAACTCCCTACGGCGCTCACGAAAATCTCTCTCGGGTTCGTCAGAAGTAGTGAACTCTGGTGGTCCTAGTGAACGAGTACGTCGCATACGCTGAAAAACAAGTAAAATAATGAGGACCCAAGCTTATCCCTAAAGCACACATGTTAAAATCAAGGAACAAATAGCAATCAAGAGCAATTAAATAATAAAATAAAATAAAACTAATTAATTAACTAAAACTATAACTAAAAACAAAAAAAAAGCAAATAGATACTAGTTCGCTATTACCAAGTGTCCCCGGCAACGGCGCCAAAAACTTGATGTGCACGAAGTGGTATATAAAGTTTTAGCAAATAATGACCAAGCACAATGAGTAATAAAAACCTAGAATACCCTAAACCAAACCACTAGCAACAGGCAAGTGAACCTATCGGGTGTAGAATAGCTATGGGAAGACCGGGAATATCGAACCCTAGAGACACTATTTAATTAACGAGACAAGTTCTAAAAGCTAATTTAAAGTAATAATTAAGAAAATAAATATTTTTGGATTTTTATTTAATTTATTTAAAAACTAAAAATTAATTAAACTAATTACTTAATTAAATTAAAGTAAACTAAAAATTAAATTACCGAATAAAACTTTAGTAAATTCAAATATGTGAAAGAGTTACCTAGGCAAGGAATCCGAATTGTGACGACTCGGGCTTTTATCGGTTACGGGAAATTGCTACAGGAACCAGGAATCTAAAGGTATGAAACTCTAGGAGACTTAATAGATCCTTAATCACTCTCAAGGTGTCACCAAAAAAAAGAAATCTTAGAGATCATGTAAAAACACCGGCTTATTGGTTCACCTTTCAGTTCACCAACTATGATTAATTACCCTAGAAAATAGCTAACCCGTCAGTTTCACTATCTCAATGCACCTAAGTACACGGGGTGGTTTATGAACAGTCTAAAGGATACGAGTAAACAGTGAAATTAAGGCAAAAGTAGGCAAACTTCCTGTCAGATAATTTAACCTAAAACCCTAACAACGCAGACAAACCCGACAACTTATCACCCGTCGGATATTTAAGTAGGTTAGAATATAAACTTCTAATGAGACGCCAAAAATCAGTTTCTATGTTTAATGAGCTCAATAAACCATAAACAAGTTGCAAACACACAGTCAACAACCCTAACATGCAACCTATAATCGAATGACAATCAATAATGTAACATGTGAAACATTCATTTCGACACAAATTAAAAATAAATACGCATGAGACACATCCAATAAATATGATCAAAACTTTTAATTAATCAAAATCCAATAAACAAAACCCGTAAACCGACAAGTCCAAAGCAATCAACAAAACATCATCATAAGCCTATAACTAAAATAGTTTAGCCAACAATCATGTTCAAAACAATAAAATATATAAGTTCAAACGGTATGTTCATAATATAATAAATAATTTCAAACCAAAAGAAAACCGTGTTTGAATGATGAAACCAAGTGCCTTTACTTGAATAAAAAATATAAGATCCCTTTTCTTTTACCTTTCTTGTGTGTGAACAAAAACAACCAAAGTACCAAAAGAGAATCAAATATATGATGTGTTGTAATGACTGTTGCGTCTGCTGTTCTATCTCTCGTGAGTTCCAAGACCACCAATATAATAATAATGATGTTGCTGTGTGGTTTTTAACAATAATAATAATGTATGGACGGCTCCAGCTTTTTTTTCACACTTTCTCCAAAAACCCAAACTAATATAATAATAATAATAATAATAATAATAATAATAATAATATTATGTTGCAGCTCCAAACGTGCGGCTCCCCTCCCAGAAAGTTTCTGCCCATGTTTTCACAAGCCCAACGCCATTTTGTTTGCATTTAATTCCTATGATCACAAAAGGAGGAAATAAAACAAAATTTTAAACCAACCCACTATTTTAAATTGAATTCGTTAAACAGAATTAATAACAATAATATAAATATATTTGAAACTATTCTTGTAGGTTACAAGTTTATTTTAAATATTCCATTTTAGCTCGTTATTTCTTGAGACTATTAAACATTATAAATGAACCAACTAGATGTAACATTTAATAAAAACCAAGCTCAAAAGTACCCAAAAGTGTAAGGAAATATTAATATAAAAATATATATAATTTAGACCACATCAGCTAAACCTCATGTCGTGCCTCGAAGCCCAACGTTACTTACACAAGAAGTATGTCGCATTTTTAGCCCACGCCACCACAAAATCCGTTAAAGAAAAGAACTTTCCGACATCTCGATTATCCGCGAATTCCCCGGAGTATTTCCTAATGACGTTTCCGGACTCCCTCCCATTCGTCAAGTGGAGTTCCGTATTGATCTCATACCTGGAGCAAACCCCGTAGCCAAGGCACCTTATCGTCTTGCACCTTTCGAGATGCAGGAACTCTCTAACCAAATCCAAGAACTTACGGACAAGGGTTTCGTTCGCCCGAGTTCGTCTCCATTGGGCGCACCCGTCTTATTTGTTAAGAAGAAAGACGGTACTCTTCGTATGTGTATCGATTACCTTAAGCTCAACAAGCTTACTATCAAGAACCGTTATCCCCTTCCGCGTATCGATGATCTCTTCGATCAACTCCAAGGAGCCGCATGTTTCTCTAAGATTGATCTTCGTTCGGGTTATCACCAACTCCGTGTCCACGAAGATGACATACCCAAGACCGAATTCTATACTCCTTATGGCCACTTTGAGTTCCGAGTTATGCCTTTTGGGTTGACTAATGCTCCTGCCGTTTTCATGGACCTTATGAATCGTGTTTGTAAACCCTACCTCGATAAGTTCGTGATTGTTTTCATCGAAGATATCTTGAGATACTCTAAATCCGAGACCAAGCACAAGGACCATTTGCGCACCATTCTCGACTTGTTACGAAAGGAACAACCTTACGCTAAGTTCTCCAAATGCGAATTTTGGCTAAAGCAAGTTCAATTCTTGGGCCACATTGTTAACGACAAGGGTATTCACGTTGATCCCGCTAAAATTGAGGCCGTTAAAAATTGGGTGACCCCGTCCTCTGCAACGGAGGTTCGTTAATTTCTTGGTTTGGCAGGGTATTACCTTCGTTTTATCCGCAACATTTCGAAGATTGCTTCACCCCTTACCGCACTAACCCACAAAGGGAAAGTTTACGAATGGGGTTCCGAACAAGAGGAAGCGTTTCAAACTCTTAAGGACATGCTTTGCAATGCTCTAATACTTTCTCTTCCCGAGGGCAACGACAATTTTGTTGTCTTTTGTGACCCTTCTATTCAAGTTCTTGGTTGTGTTCTTATGCAACGAGAAAAGGTCATTTCTTACGCTTCGCGTCAACTCAAGGTGCACGAGAAAAATTACACGACGCACGACCTCGAACTTGGTGCGGTCGTGTTCGCCTTGAAAATTTGGAGTCACTACCTTTACGGCACGAAATGTGTGGTCTTCACCGACCATAAAAGTTTACAACACATTTTCGACCAAAAGGACCTCAATATGAGAGAAAGACGATGGGCCGAATTTTTAAGCGATTACGATTACGAAATTCGCTACCACCCCGCGAAAGTGAATGTCGAGGCCGATGCTCTTAGTCGTAAGAGTCATATTAAATCCGTCTTGCTCCATTGTGTCACCATCCAATCTGACCTACAATACAGCATATTCGACGCACAACACGTCTCCGTCACCGAGGGTAACTTACACGACGAGATGTCGTGTGGCGCCGAACTCCAACTTGAAACCAAACATAATGGCTTACTCTATTATTTGGACCATTTATGCATTCCCGATCATGACGGTCTTCACATGTTTATACTCGAGGAAGCTCATAAGTCACGATACTCTATTCATCCCGGTGCAGATATAATGTATGCCGATCTTCGTTCCAGGTTTTGGTGGCCGGGAATGAAGAAAGATATTGTGGTGTATGTATCTAAATGTCTCACTTCCTCTAAGGTTAAAGCCGAGCATCAAAAGCCGTTTGGTTTGCTTGAGTAACCTCCGATCCCCATTTGGAAATGGGAAGACATAGCCATAGATTTTGTTCCCAAACACCCCACTACTCAAAGCCACAATGATAGTATTTGGGTGATTGTCAATCGTTTGACCAAGTCGGCTCACATCATGCCATTTCGTGAAAAGTCCTCCTGGTGTACATAAAATTATACATCTTTTTAGCATCAAATAATCTCTAAAAACTGCAACTTCTATCGATTAATATAGCTCAAAAGGCTACTTATCATATTAAAATGCAATTTTAGGTAAAACTAAGCTTTAAACGAAGAAAAAAGTGAAAAGACGAAGAAATGGTAAAAAGAATACTTTGATAACTTATTTAAGATAAAACATGGATCCTTATGTTGCACTTAGAAATGATGAGATATAGCTTATGCTCTATTTATCTAGTTTTTGTAATTTTAAAATAACATTGTTAACATGATTGCTTAGGTTATCATGCTAGTTAAAGAAATCATATGTTAATAGAATGTGTAACTATAGACTAACTTAATCAACCAAGGGGAGGTTGTGTGAGTTAACTACAACCACTCGAAGTTGTTAGGATTGGTATTTGAGATGTCGAAGTCAATCCTAATCATTCTACTTTACCAACTACTTGTCTACTTAAATTGACATTCTCGTGGTAGCATGCTATTAAGAACATGAGCTTGAAAATTTGCATGCTATTTTCTATTTTGTCATAGAATATATTCACTTAAAAATGAGCAATATAGGCTATCATATATTATTAGGGCAACTTTAACACATGTTTATTTAATAATTATCAAGGAACAATGGAGTGGATTCTTGATCTTATATGGTAACCTTCATATAATTGAACTACTCGTTAAGAACTTCTCTTCTTGTCAGCTATTTATTATATATAAGTATTTATATTTTGTAAAAAGTTCAAAAATCAACCCATTAGTTCGTGAAAGGTCCATGGTTGCGTGTTTTGAATCAGAATGGTAAAGCGGTGACCAAGCTGACCAAAGAGTTTTTAGCCTCCTTCTCATTCAAGACGAGGAATTTGACTATGTGGGGCGAGAATGCTGTTGAGTTTAGGTGTGGGGAGAATAATACACGACATCGATGACCCAGCTGGGAATTGATTTGGGTATATACACGAGGATGAACTCACAGTCTCATCTGGTTCGAATCTATGACTACATTTGCAGATGAGGATGCTGATGAGTCGGCAGAAACAGGTGATACAAGGAAACAAGCATGGGAACTATTGAGTTTTGGGGATGAAGAGTACCGTGCCAGCAGCTTGAAAAGCACCACCTAACGTGACCCACTCATGAGATACATTCACCGACTGTTGAGCCACACGGTAACAAGTCATGGTCAAAGTGAAGGAGTCGTGAATCTGAGGGATTTATGGGCACTGTATTGCATTAAGAATGACATAGCTTGCAACATCACCTACCTGTTCTATCATCTTTTCAGAACAAATGCCAATGAAAAGATCCCAAATACCCGGATCTTTGGTGGTGCATGGATTTATAAGCTTTATAAAGCCTACCGTGCAGACACAGAAGGAACCCGAAGCCCGAAACCGATCACATTAAACCTCAGTTATTGCATTAGCATGCAAATGGTCCAATAGGTCAGCAAAAACCCGAAAATGTGGAGGTTTCAGGATACCCTGAACCAGATTTGGGATCCTAAGGACCCGGATAAGATGATGATCCAGGACATACCCGAGAGAAAAGGAGGATCACCACCCCGACAGACCCGCCGCCGCACTTACCACCAGCAGGGAGGCCCATCATCATCAGCAGCCGGCCCCAACTCATCATACCATAGCCAGTACTCATTTGAGGGCCTATACGGGCTCATTGACCAGTACCAGGCTAACACTACCGCCTCGTTTGACAGGTTATCAGGACAGATTGCGGACTCAAACGCCTATAGAGCCGCATATTATGCATAGATGAGACTAGAGATCAACCGATTGAGTGATTGCATGGACAGGAAATAGGGACCCTTCGACCCGGACACGGGTAACTAATGAGCAGTGGCACTAGTACAAAACAGGAAAACAGACGAAAAAAAGGGGACACTCTGTCGAAATTTCGTTAGCCCGTAGGGAAGTACCTCTACATTTTAACCACCATACTTCATAAATATGATTATAAACTTTATAAATCTTTTCAAATTGAGGAAAATGTGAGATTCAAGTGTGGGGAGGGGAATTACTTGACCAACTGCTTGCTCAACTAATTATAAAATTCTCTATTAAACAAAATATTTTGTAGAAAACAAAGACCATTTTTCACAGTCAAACGAAAAGAAAGTCTAGGAATGTTTTTGCAAATAACCAAACTAAAAATCTATTATAACCAAAAAACCGAATAAGTAAAAAAGAAGTTTTGTAATATTGAGAAAACATTTATGCAGAATATGGTGTTTATACCCAATTCCTCCGTTACTGTGAGATAAACCTTTTGCCATATAAATAATTTTTGGAAGCATTGAGTGAGTCATATGTTTCGTGTGATTTAGAACTTGTCACATTTATTCATTTCAAAACCGCACGAAGCGTTGTATAAGGAAGAACGTAATATTGTTACAAACCCCTGAAACCATTCTCTAAATTACAAAAACCAAAAACCCAGTAAAATACAACGCTGGTCTTTTACCGGCAGACCCTAAATTACTGGAAATGCATTCATTCGATTTCAATTTCCTTTACTACATACATTTCGCAAAACCTAGGTTGCCTCAAAAACTTAGGGAGAGAATTTTTCTCTTTAGCAATGAGCTGAGGAAAAAGTGGCGCCAAGACGAACAAAGGCCATCATTTTGTGGGGTTTCCAAAAGCGCAATGAAAAGAAGTGCAAAAATATACGAACGATGCTTAGGATGCAGAAACTGGTCTCTTAAAGGAAGATGTAGAAAAAGTCAAACTCAGTCTCAACATGAATATACCGAAGTAATGAGGGTGGGGGCTATTAGGCTCAAAGCCGAACGATCCATTTGAGTTGGGAGTTATGTTTAGAGCAGGATTGAGGAAGAACTTATTCACATCCTTGATAAAACTGGTCTTGACAATATGACCTTAAAAAAGTCACTAGGTTTGTTCTAAAAAAATCACACAAATGGGAGAAAAGAAGCTGACCAATGAACACATCTTAAGATCCCCGACAATAAGCAGAAGTTGTATTTACCATCCTCATTAGCATAAAACCCTGAATCGACAAATACCAATCCCTATTTAGACAAAACCAACCCATATTACCTTCTGATCAATGCAACCCTTCACAAAGGTGGATATTTGAACTTTTTACAAGCTTATTTTTCACCGGTCACATTCTGACTAAGAGTGTTAACATACATCACAGGTATGATCAGACATATAAACCGAGTGTGAGTGAACATTATGAGAACGTGACATTTTGCATAAACAGAAGCTCATAAAAACAAATGACCTGTTTATATATCATTACATATATTCCTATGATTTAAGGTTGGTTATTTTGTTCCCATTTTCTTATAACTCTTTTGGGGATATTTGAAGCAATGGTCCTAACTTGCTATTTTTAGAGAATGTTTATAAGTAGCATGCTTGAGGATAAGAAAGGTTCAAGTGTGGGGATGTTTGATGTACATAAAATTATACATCTTCTTAGCATCAAATAATCTCTAAAACTGCAACTTCTATCTTATAATATAGCTTAGAAGGCTACTTATCATATTAAAATGCAATTACAGGTAGAACCAAGCCATAAACGAATAAACAAGTGAAAAGACGAAGAAAAATTAAAGAAAACTCAAAAAAACCCTCAACCACGCCCCCGTGCCTCAAGATGCACGCCCCCATGCTTCTGAACACAAGAAAAGGCAAAAATCTACAAGAAAAAACAAACACTGGACAAAGAAGCACGAGGCCGTGCTTAAGCCACCATAGGGCCGTGGTCACCTTTCAGATAAGACAAAAAGAATTAGCATATGTAACTAAAAAGCACAGGGCGGTGCCTCAGGAAGCACGCCCCAGTATTGAGTCATCATGTACGATCTGACAGCATTTAATGCAACTAGACACATGGACACGGGACCGTGCCTCTAGGGACATGGGGTTGTGCCTACTTCCTCAGACTGCCTATAAGTAGAGGAGAATGTTGCATTAATCAAGTGTGCTTGAAGAAAATATCTACACAGGTTTCTCTTATAAAAACACTCACATTACACTCATATTGAAGATCTTGTGAAGAGTTTGAAGGTTTGGAGGTTACCATCATCATCCATCATCATCAACATCATCATAATCCATCATCATCATTAAGAAGAGAGATTCATCTACATTTGGTTAGATTGTTCTAGTTTAATCATGTGTTTGTTATTATCATCTCTTTTAATGTTCATAACAATCCTCATTATGAGCTAAACTCAATTTACCATCTAAAATCTATGAAGAAGCTTTGTTTTACTTGATGATTATGTGAAACATGTGGTTTAGTTTGGTAAAGTACATGGTTATTTTGCAATTATCCATTGATGAAGAAATGTTTTATCATTTCAATTCAATACACAAAGTTGATGACTAAAAATCATTCATGATAACTCATGTTCTTGGAAACTATAAATGGTAAAAAAAAAAATACTTTGATAACTTATTTAAGATAAAACATGGATCCTTATGTTGCACGTAGAAATAGTGAGATATAGGTTATGATCTATTTCTCTAGTTTTGATAATTCTAAAATAACATTGTTAACACGATTGTTTAGGTTATCATGCTAGTTAAAGAAATCATATGTTAATGGAATATGTAACTGTAGCCTAATTTAATCAACCAAGGGGAGGTTGTGTGAGTTAACTACAACCACTCGAAGTTGTTAGGATTGGTATTTGATAAATCGAAATCAATCCTAATCATTCTACTTTACCAACTTCTTGTCTACTTAAATTGACATTCTCATGGTAGAATGCTATTAAGCACATGATAGACTTGAAAATATGCATTGTGTTTTCTATTATGTCATACAATATATTCACTCAAAAATGAGGGATATAGACTATCATATATTATTAGGGCAAGTTTATAACATGTTTATTTAATAATCATCAAGGAACAATGGAGTGGATTCTTGATCTTAGATGGTAACCTTCATATAATTGAACTACTCGTTTAGAACTTCTCTTCCTTTCACCTATATATTATATATAAGTATTTATATTTTATAAAAAGTTCAAAAATCAACCCAAAATGATAAAAACTCTCTTATTACATTAAAACAAAGATTCACTATTGGAAACATTTGTGTCCGCAGATCAATACTCGGTTCTTACCAATACTATTATACATATACGATTGGTACACTTGCCTATTTTGTTTGTGTTTAGTTTTAGTAGAAATCACTTTTATAAATTTAAAACACGATCTTGTGCAAAGTTAAATCTCCAACCCATTAATATTTTAACGCATCGCACGCAAACATAACCTCCATAAGCGAATTAGCCCGACTCTATGTCAAGAACATCATTTGCCGCCATGGAAAGCCGTTGACTATTATCTCCGATCATGATGGTCGGTTTACCTCTCATTTTTGGAGATCGTTGCAAACCGCCTTGGGTACCCGTATTTATTTAAGAACTGCTTATCACCCGCAAACCGATGTTCAATCCGAGAGAACAATTCAAACTCTAAAGGATAGCCTCCGCTCTTGCATACTAGAATTTGGTGGGATTGGGATACTCACTTACCACTAGTAGAGTTTTCCTACAATAATAGCTTTCACACTAGGATTGGCATGGCACCTTTTGAAGCTCTCTATGGCCGAAAATGTCGTTCCCCGATTTGTGGAATGAGGTTGGTGAATCGCAAATCACCGGTCCCGAGCTTGTTCAGGAAATTTCCGATCGAATCGCTCTTATTCGTCAAAATCTTTTTGCCGCTTGTATCCGCCAAAATATATACGCCGATAAGCGTCGTTAACCTCTCGAATTCAATGTTGGTGATCGAGGTCTCCTTAAAGTATCTCCTTGGTAAGGGGTAGTTCGATTTGGTAAAAGGAATAAACTATCCCCCCTTTTTGTTGGCCCGTTTGAGATCGTTGAAAGGGTTGGTAAAGTTGTGTATCGTCTAAATCTCCCTGAAGAGATCTCCAAAGTTCATCCAACTTATCACGTTTTCAATCTCAAGAAGTTCTTAGCCAAGGGGAACCTTCACATACCCATCGACGAAGTCCGAATTGATGAATCTATACGCGTCATTGAGAAACCTGTTGAAATTGTGGATCATATTGACAAAGAAATAAAGTGTAGCCGTATTCCGCTTGTCAAAGTTCGTTGGGAATCTAAACATGGTCCTGAGTTCACTTGGAAGCGTGAAGAACAAATGATGACCAAGTACCCGCACCTTTAGTTACGGCTTAATCTCTAATTTCGGGACGAAATTTCCAAAAAGTAGGGAATGCTGTGACATTTTGGGTTTTCGTATATGTAATCATTACCCGACCCGGGTTCGGGTTGGTATTTTATCAGTAAAGTTTGGTTTTTGTTTAATATTTTTATTTGTTTTATTTTTATAATTGAATACAACTATGAACAACATGCAAAATCAACCCCAAACTATCAATTTATCAACTTTTGAACCCACAACCATAGATCAAGGACCAATTAGAAATAAACAAAAAAAAATTATTTTTCCTTCCTCTCTCTCCCACCACCAATGGCAATAATACCCCTCCTTGCTTGTTCCTCAATGTTCGGACATTTTGATCTTACCAAATCATCTAGCAACCTAAAACGCATCTACCGACACTCTATTCATGGATGATGGTTACGAATTGACAGCTAACAATACCAAAAACGAATCGCGCATGGCCTCATTCCTAAATCTCTATATAAACTCGTTTATAATTCAACTAAACCCTGTCACACAATCCTCCCATTAACACGACTCAAACCCCTTACCTAATTACTAAAAAAGAAACTGTTATGATAAGTTCTAACCCGGATTTGAGTCGCGAAACCCAGTTCTTCGATCTCCAGCAATCCATCATACTTTCTTGTAATTTAATTATGCATTTGATTCGTCTTTAACTGATTAATCAAGACCCCAACTCAAATTTAACAAACATGAAATAATTAAACGAATTTGATGTCTAGGGTTTGATTTGGGGAAGAACAAGAAATGGTTGTTGTGTATTTGAATTTCTAGTTCCGTCATTTATCAAAGTAAGGCGCTGGCCTGATGGCCAGCACATGTTTTCTGAAACATCAGTACCGGCCTGGGGCACGAGTTCGAATCCCCAGGCCCGGTTTTTGTATTTTAATTGTTTTAAATGTTCTTTTTATCAAATTCTTGATATTGTTATATATATAACATTAAATAGACATTATTTTAATAAACCGAACCTTGGGTTATTGTTTCCTTGTCTTGAACCTTTACTTCTTAATTATTTATACATGTATATACACATGCGTAGACATAAGTATACATATAACAATGTTGATATTAATATATTTTTTTACCGACCGTTTAATAAACCGAACAAATGATTTTATTAATGTTCGAAGAATAAACATTCTTCTAACTTTCCCCGTTATTATATCTATTTATGATAGTGGTTATTTATCAAAAATTAATGTTCTATCAAACCTAAAATTTATAATAATAATAATAATAATAATAATAATATAGATAATTAAACTAATAACAAGCTTTCACTTAAAACCCAATCAAATCCCAAAATTCGTTATAAGTTGTTCATTAATTTATATCCTATGTAAACAACTAGGAACTCTTGTCGACGTATTCTGAGGAGCTCATTCACATTCTATTTAATTTTATCGTTGTCACATCTCCACTTAATCCACTTATTAAGGTAAGTAAATACACATCCCCGTTTTAACACTTTACAATTTTGGGGGCGTTATGTGTTCAAAATCAACTTATTGTTTTCACTACAATTCCGTTATATACATAATTGTAATTGCTGGATTAGTTGCTACGTGCGAATATGACTATGTGTTTCTTTCATGTTGGTTGGTACTCATCCTCATGCTCATCCTCATCCTTATTAGTATAATCATACACCGTCGGAGTAAACCGTTATCAATGCGATTCGGTTGAAAAGACAACTTTTATTTAGTGTTTACTAGTTGTAGTAATTTACGATTATTGCATGGAATTGTCATTTTAGTATTATATGTATTTCAAAAAATGTGGTTTACTTGCTCAATTTTATGTTGATAAAAATATATATTTTCACGTATGACGCAGGTAGCTTTATTGGATGAATCAATTATTGGAGTTTAGATGATACCTTAGGTTTCTTTGATGAATGAAGAACACATTTATTTTAATTTATTTATGATTTGAATATTTATTGTAACGGTATTTTTGAAACATTGTTTGTGCTTTTGAAATTTGATATATGAATGAATATTTAGATAATGACATTGTATTTTACTTAGTGTCTTCTGAGCTATGATACAATATTGTCGTGCCCCGGCATGTTCCGCCATAGGTTGGGGTGTGACACCAGTACTATCAAGTTCACCAATATACAACCTAAAAGTCTAATTTAGAAACCCACAAACCATAAAAATGACTTCAGCATCATTAAAAAGTTCAAAAGGAGAGAATCTTGATAACATCATATTTTCAACAACATTTTGAATTCATGGAAAGTATTAAGTAGATACTACACAACTATCCTTGCAACGTGATATATAGTACGACCCATGAATCAACCATCTCCACCAAGTGTTCTGCATTCTCTCACTATGACTAGAATTAAAGAACTTGATGTTAAGGTAAAAAAAAACCCAAAAACTGAGAGAAAAACACAAACACAAAATTTGTTAAGGTAATAGAAAATTAACCATATCAATAAATATATGACATAATTAAAGCTAAAAAATAGTGTAAGCCATTCACACCTTGCACTCCATTTATGATTCACCCATAATTTCACTTCAAGAAGGTTGCTTGGTATACTTAATAGTTTGATGTTGGGATACATCATCACTAACAAAACTCGAAGTTGGACCAACCATGTTTCTACAATTCTAGATATTGGTGTATAGTGAAGGGATAAAGCTGCATGCAAAAAGCAAAGTAATAATTCAAAAATATCCTAACATATTCACCATTGCATTCGATTAGAGACGTCAAGCTAGCTAGAAACCTAACTTTGCATTAACCCATGGTGGTGCATCTTAAGATCCTTCTATTATAATTTTCCTTAACAAAAGTCAAATCATCTGAATATAATTATCCAACGTCCCCTGTTTACATGGATGCTTTATAATTTTAGCGCGATGGAAGACATCCGAATATTAGGTTGGGCACACCTCATAATTCGCCCGAGGATGGGAACCTTATAATACACCATATGGTCACGCACCCAACTTATGACCCGCGTGTCATCTTTGGATAGAATACGTCCAAATAAAAGGTTGGGCACACCTCATAATTCGCCCGAGGATGGGAACCTTATAATATAGCCATATGGCCGCTCGCCGAACATAAAGGTTGGGGATCCTTATAAAAAACCCAATGGCCTCTCGCCGAACATAAAGGTTGGGGGATCCTTATAAAAAACCCAAACGGCCGAACGCCAAACACAAAGGTTGGGATCCTTAAAAACCCGTATGGCTACGCACCGAATTTATAACCTGCGTGTCATCCTATGATAAAATGCCCACGTGCCAAACTCGCCATCATGATTTAAAACCTCTTACAACCCTAAGAAAAGTAGACGTACATGCAAAAGGTCATAATAGAAAGCATTGGGTCAAAAAAGCACTACTCCTCACTAATGAGCATTCCTCATAAGTCCAGCACTCCACCTAACCCCTTGCATACCCAGGAGAAGCGTTGGACCGGGGGTGACTTATAGGTGTAGGGTACGTCAAACCTAGTACGACCTTTTATTTATTGCATAATGTCTTATGTTTATTACATTATTATTATTATTATTGTCTATTAACTAGGCCCATTGGGCTGGGGGTTTGTGGAGGTAACCCCTAACCGGGCCTGGCCCAATAAAGGTTAGAGTTTCATGATAATAGCCATGGAGGCCCTATATAAGGAGCCTTCATCATTCATTTGAAGCACCTTCTCTTAGACCCTTGGCTTCCAACATATTTTTGTGTATGTAAACAAGAGAAAACTCTTAGCAGTCACCTCCACTCCCCCACTTTTCTATGGTAGATCTCGAGTAACCGGAGAAGAAGATCAAGGCGGTGGTCCGTTCATATCGAAGACCGGGGAACTTGGATTTGGATCCGACCCGGATCCATTCCATGTTTCTTCATTGGTGCCATCCGTGAGACCCGACACCGAATCACGCTTGAATCTTCCCGGTTTCGCATATAGATCTGTGTTCTTGAGTGATAAAGGCCAGATCCAGTTATGATTTTTTCAGATCTGAGTTGTTGAGTTTGTTTCAGATCTGGCCCGTATCCTTATTTCTGTATTCATACAATGTGGGTTAGAAAGGAAGACTCATAGATCTAGGTTACAGATCTAGATCTGAGTTACCTATATGAGTTAGAAAGGAAGGTAACAACCCGGATTTCAATGGGTTTTGTTCCTATAGTCTCAAATCTGAATATGGCTGTAGTCTATCCTTATGTATTACTCCCTCCGTCCCTTTAAAAGTGTTCACATTTCCTTTTTAGTTTGTCCCATTACAAATGTCCAATTTCAAACTTTTTTAGTTAATTTCCAAACTTACCCTTAAAAATGCAAGCATTCAAACTTTCTTAAATTTTGTCTTTATGTATATGTCAAGGGCATTATAATCATTTGTTAAAAAAAAAGTGCAATCATTAAAAATTTCTTAAATTTTGTGTTTTTCAAACCATGACACTTGTAGAGTGACGAAGGGAGTAATAAATAATAATGAGTAGCCGACAAATAAGTTCACATCACTGCACATTTTGTATATTTTGGAAAAAAAATGAGAGGTACATGATTTTTGGGGTCCACCTATACCAGATCGAAAACTATAAGAAGGGGGTATTCATCAATATATATATATATATATATATATATATATATATATATATATATATATGTAATTGAGGCAGAGAGATACCTAGTTGCCCATTACATAACGATTATCTCCACCATCATTAACAAATTCGTACTCAACACTTGGAGATTAACGAAAACAATGGCAATCGCCATGATTACACCATGTTAACACCTTCCACGACATCCGCGATGACACAGGCAGCCCTACGAGGAGCAAAAGTTATGTTATGGCGGACAAATGACATGCCACTAGGCATTCAAATATGACCACAACTGGTACTTACGCTCTCCGACAGGAAAAGTCAATAGCCGACGGTCACTGTCACAATTAGGAGGAACAACTCTATCCCCGCAGGTCAAGTACGAAACTCCAACTGGTCCACTATGGCCTTCGCGGGCACATGTAATGTAACAACTCGGATATTTTTAAATATTACTTTTATCCTTTTACCTAACCCGCTTTTATGTTCGGAAAACTTTAGCAATAAAATATCACGTTTAATGAGTCGTTATCATTATTTTAATATTATTGTTAATATTTATTTAATTAATTAAAACTACTTTGATTAATATACACTTTTAACCCAAATCTTAACTTTAACCCATTTTTTTACCATCTTAATAACAGAGGGACCAAATTGTAAATTCTGATTATATTATTATATTAATATTTATAACCCACATTCCAACCCGTTGACCCAGACCCGTTTAGCGAATCCATAGACCCGTTTTGATTTCGTGCTCCTTAATCCACGGATTATACTTGGAAATTATACTATGAGATCGTTTATATGCGTATTATAACTCCCACCGCCAATTTAATTAAGAAATAAGATCAAGTTCGATATCGGGATTTAATAAATCAAAACCCGTCATTACAATATTAGCGTTTCACCATTAACAGTTGATGAAAATCCAATTAAACTCGTCTGTAACATCACTACAACCTCGCAAACCCAACTGCAGAAGCAATTGAATTAGTTTAATCGTTTGGCCGCGTTCTATGCTCGTCTTTGGCCGCGAAGTTTGCTTCATCGTTCACCATTCATTCATGTTAGAATCTGGTAATTTTCTTATGTATTATAGTCGTTTTTAACCGGTAATCATTAACTCTATACTTAATTAATCAATCAACAATCAATTAAACGGATTAACAATTATAGGGTTCATGTGTTTTGATCGGGTCTGCGTCTTCATGGTTTTATTCATCTGTTTCAGTTCTTAACCAAACAAAACCCCTAGCCCAGTTGGCCAGGGGTGCGTGTTAAGGTCCAATGAGGCTGGGGGCACGGGTTTGAGCCACCCCAGCGTAGTTTTTAGTGTTTTTTTTTTCTTAGACATTCTTTTAATTAGTTATAATAATATATTTTATTCTTTAAATTATATTTCAAATATTATAAATACAATAACTAGTGATATTTTTTATTAAACCGACACAACATTCAATTACTTTTCAAATCTTGGTTAAAACCATATATATATATACACACACACACACACTCACACTTTAGTTATTAAATTTGTTTAAGGTTTTGATTTATCTAAAACAAATTAATTTAATATAATTATATATATATAATATATCACGTTAATTCACGTATTTAAAAAATATGGTTTACGTATTTTGTATAAATATTAGTATTTATTATTTATTATCTAATATCTATAATGTTAAGTTTTTAAAATGAAATATTTAGTAATAATTATGTATAAATACATTAAACGTATTTGTAGTTTTAAACATTTAAAACAAACCTTTTTGTATAAATTATAAAGTTTTATAAATATTTATTTAGGTATTTTATGTATTTTGTACAAATAAATCATATTATAAAACTTTGATCATAAAGTTAATAAATCCAAGTAATATTAAACTTTCCTAAGAATATGCTCGATCATCAAATCCCGAACCTCTATTTAGTTTTAGACTCTTTATTCAATTCGTATGTATTTTCACAACTATTGTTACCTAGGACATATCGTCGATGTTTCTCGAAGAGCTTGATCAGTCACCCACATTTTTATTACTATCTTATTCGTTTTTCTCGTCCGTTAAGGTGAGTACCACATTCCCCTATTTTACTTGTTTTTCCACGTTTTGGGGACATATGCGTAAATTTACTTTTCATATATACTTATACTCAAAACTGCAACTTTGTCTTATGTGTTAACAACTTATACCTTACTTGTCTATGTGCTTATTTGCTTTGTATGCTTTCGCATTCGGAGAGGTCCAACATATTCTCAGTCTAGTATGATCATACGCCAGACGTTAGCCTTGTGCTTCTCGACATCTCAGTTATACTGCTTATTTGGTTATTTTGTTATTCTCATATGACTTGTTGCGGCTACATATTTTGTTATATATACTATATATACAACTAAACTGGTGTGTTGCTCACTCAACATGTGTTGTTGACAAAACTTTATTTTATACGCATATGCAGGTTGGTGAAGACTTAGTGAAGAATTTAGTTAGAAGAATATTTTAATCAAGAAATATAAAATTTGTATTGTTGTATGAATTATGTACTTGTTTGTATTTGATTTATTTGATAATTGAATTCAATTAATAGATATTGTCATTTAAATATTGTGCATGATAGTAACCTTTGAAAAGCTGTGAGCAATCAGTCCGCCCCGGCATTTCCGCCGTAGGTTGGGGTGTGACAGATACTGTAACATCCGGCCCCTCGCACCACCAATATTGTCCGCTCTACCCACAAAGAGCTCACGGATTTGTTTTTGGTTGGCCAAAATGGGTTGTTGATTGAAGAGGCAGGACATTACTTATGAACCAGTGATCTCTCTTGTCCACGGCCGATGTGGGATAGCCTAAGAGTGGGACGATGTTGTGTTTGCCAAGGGTGTTACAGAAAACCCCCCTTTGGACTCATTGTCCTCAATGAGGCGTGTCCCAACATCCCGAATGGCACAAGAGTGGCTTTGATACCAACTGTAACATCCGGCCCCTCGCACCACCAATATTGTCCGCTCTGCCCACAAAGAGCTCACGGATTTGTTTTTGGTTGCCCAAAACGTGTTGGTGATTGAAGAGGCAGGACATTACTTATGAACCAGTGATCTCTCTTGTCCACGGCCGATGTGGGATAGCCTAAGAGTGGGACGATTTTGTGTTTGTCAAGGGTGTTACATGTAAGTTCCGGTGTATGAACACCGATCTATGCTCGGTCTACTCGTGTTAGAGGCGCGATGCATTCGCGTCAGAGGCTCGGGGTACTCGCGTCAGAGGTGCGGTTCGTTTGCATCAGAGAATTGGGGTACTCGTGCCAGAGGCGCGGTTCGTTCACGTCAGAGGCTCAGGGTACTCGTGTCAGAGGTGCGATAGATTCGCGTCAGAGGCTCGGGGTACTCCCGCAATGATCATCACAGATCGTTTAGGTGCTCTAGTGATTAGATTTAGTCACGACAAGCCAAGGGTGCCAATAGGTGGCTCGAATCCATGCACCTTGGTTCATATACCCATGATGACCATGGGTGAAATTAAATGTGTTCAAAACTTTGACAAGTGATCATCTTTCCACTGAGGAACATGGCGGGTCGCATGAGAGCCTCGTTAGGAAAAGAAAATGATACTGGTAGGTCAACACTAGACCTTTTTGTCACGTGCATGCACCAGAGGGTAACCAAAATTCACCGCGGGTCACTTAAATGTTTGAAAAGACTAACCTCACATACCGCGGGTCACAAACGCGCAACCGCGGATCAAATCGGGCCAACGCGGGTCATGGCGAGAAACTCCGGTTAGACAATCGCAGGTCGCATGCGCACTCCTCCACAAACATAAAAACTCTAATGAGTTAATTATGGCCTCCGCGGGCACATGCAAATTAATCTATGCAGCCCGCATGTATTACTTCTACAAGTCATTTTCGTTTGCCGTGGATCGCAAGCATACACTTGGCGGATCAATTTTTGGCTTCTGCGAGCAAAGCTTAGGTACGATGTTTTACATTTTCCGCAGACCGCAAGCAAAAATTTTTGCGGGTCATTTTCAAACTTCCATCTTGAGCAAAGGTACCGCAAACAATTCTTTCTTCCGCGGGTCAATCATACATTCTCCGGGCTATACACAAAATCCGGCCGGCACCAACCTTTCACATCATACATGCTATGAAAGTTCCGTTGTAATGTATGGTTACCAAATAACGTCATGCATGCTCCGGTTTACAAAAAATATTCACCAATGAATCATTTTGTGCTTGCCACTCTCACCATGGACCGGACATATTTCCGCGGATCATTTTCGGCTTCCGCAGGTTGCGTGAATAGGTTTGCAGGTAATTTCCGTCTTCCACGGCCGCAAACATAGCATTGGAGGGTCAATTTCAGCTTCCTCGGCCCACAAGAATAGCTTCTGCGGGTCATTTCCTGTGTAACAGATTTTCCGGCCTGAAGGCTCAGGCGCAACTTATTTTAGCTGAAGAACAAAGCGATACGTGCTCCAGCTTTTCTGATACATCGACACCGGAAAATATTTTCGTCACAAGGAGGAACATGTCTTATAATGATGAACTGGTAAACAATCAAATAAAGCTTCCGCGGGTCAAACCCAGCTTTCGCGGACCAAGTGAACGCTCCGAGAAAAGAAATGGTGGATTAGTTCCGGCGCTCATGGATCAAGTGTAATCTTAGGCGTTCTCTGATAAGTCATCGCGGGTAACTTATAAACAACGCATGTTACTTACGCCAGTCGGAGGACACCGCGGACAAGCACCGCGGGTCGCTATTACGTGATGGCGGGTCAATATTAGTTTCTGTAGTTGCCGTCCATACCAACATGTGCAGGTCCTTAGCACGCGCTACACGGGTCGGTACCCACTTCTGCGCCAATTACCAGCGGGCTTCATTCCGCCATGCTACACCATCCTCTCCAAACGATTGTGGTCTGAATAGCGACTTATCTCAAACCTCATCAAAAGAAACCTCTTCAAAAGAAACCCAGGTTTGTTGCTCTGTTTCAAATAACCAAAGTAAATATGGCAATGTGTGTGTATATATATACATGGAGATAACATAGGGATAACATTTGAAGGTGGTAGCTTTTTAATGTGAGAAAAGGAATTAATTTCTAGAATTTCAAAACAGTCCCTCAACATTTAGATCATATTAATTATGATCTCAAAAATAAAAGGGTAAAAAAGTTGGAGCGCATAAAGTTGGTGTTAAACAATTGCACATATATATGCGGATATGCAAACATACTGTTTTAAAACGCGCGGATACTCATGTCATGTCTTTACACAATTTCTATTTTTATTAATAAACTAATACTGCATACTTGTTTATGAAATGAAATGGACGATGCCATAGACTTTACTAATAAACGTGTGTATTACCAAATCTTTTGGACGATTATTAGTAAATATGACATTGAATGATTATTTAATCTCATATGATATCTTATAACAGCAAGTATCACTTTTGTGCATGATATAAAAAGTTGTTTGTACTTATTCGCATATGTGATTGAAACATTGTTAACAAGTTTATTATTACAAGTTCAATGCTACTAACATTATTTAGCAGCAATGAACTGGGGGACTATCATGGTATATCACCACTACATTAGCGCGATGGAAGACATCTGAATATTAGGTTGGGCACATTTCATAATTCGCCCGAGGATGAGAACCTTATAATACACCCATATGGCCACGCACCCAACTTATGACCCGCGTGTCATCTTTGGATGGAAGATGTCCAAATATAAGGTTGGGCACACCTCATAATTTTCCCGACGATGGGAACCTCGTAATACACCCATATGGCCGCTCACCGAACATAAAGGTTGGGGAACCTTATTAAAAACCCAACAGCCGCTCGCCGAATAAAGGTTGGGGATCCTTATTAAAAACCCAAACGGCCGCACGCCAAACACAAAGTTTGGGGATCCTTATAAACTCGTATGGCTATGCGCCGAATTTATGACCTGCGTGTCATCCTATGATAAAAACCCCGCGTGCGAAACTCGCCATCATGATTTAAAACCTCTTACAACCTGAAGCAAAGTAGACACACATGCAAATGGTCATAATAGAAAGTATTGGTTCCAAAAAGCACTACTCCTCACTTCTAAGCATTCCTCATAAGTCCAGCACTCCACCTTTACCAACCACATACTATTGTCATGCCACTCACACCTTTACCAATTTCTTACCACTTCTACCACACTCTATCACGACTTTCCTGCAACACACTTCTCATCATTACATCATTTACATAATAAACAAGTCACATCATAACATTCAAACACACTATTTATCACCTGGCAATCATTCTCCTTAGCGATACGTGCAATATCCGAAGATCGTTCACGTGCCGACAAACATTACTTTCCCTTGCAATACGTGAATAACCCAAAGATCGTTCACGCACCAACAGGAATCCAATCATGTCCTTCATATATACTATCACATCAATCATTATAGCCTACCCCACTTAAGGTAAGTATATTCATACATCACACCGAGTATGCACACAGCCCCGAAAACATAACAAGGAAGTAGGGCTAGAAACTCACCTGAGTCCTGCTACGTTCACCGTTAAATGTATAACAATTACACGTATCAATTTACTATTACTGCTCATATCATGTTTCTAGTGTAATTATCACCCTTAACGAACGGGGGTACGGGGTAGAGCCCCTGGCAGCAGGGTTCTAGGGGCGGTAGCCCCTAGCAAGATCCAAAGGGCAAAACCCCTAGCTGGAGTCAAGCGTGGAAAAATTTTATTTCCATCATCTTTCTTAACACATTTTTCATTATAATTCTTAGTTATTATTTTATTTGCTCACTCATAAAGTTTGAGGGCTTCTTTGTAATTAATCCATTTTATCTTAATTCCAGGGACCTTTATGTCATTCTTTAAAACTTTAGTTCGTCATCCAGTCCTTCAAAGAGTTGACTCCTTCGTTATTTCTTAACGAATGGAACTTTATAACGAACTGGCCTTTATAACGAACTGGCTTTTATAGCGAACCAGGGTTCATTCGTTAGTTCTCCGTTAATGAGTTACTTAATGAATGGCTTAACGAACTACTTCTAATTCGTTATTTCTTCTTAACTATTGGGCATAACGAATTTCTTGTTAATTCATTATAATTCCGCTAACGAACTATGGTTAGGTCAGAGAATATCAGAAAAATTATCTGACATTCGTTTACCTCGTACCCACATCTCCGGCGCCGCCTTTCCGGCGCCGTCATCGCCGGATAACAAGGATCATGCCGGAAAAGCGAGATCTTAGTTGTTTTCCACCATTTTTCATCGTTTTTCGTCCCGTTCGATCCAGATCTGAGCTAGGGTGATCCCTAACCTCATATTTTGATCGATTTATACCCGATTCCATCCGGATCTCATAACTTAACGGTTTAGGGTGTCGGCTCGTCGTTTCGCGACTAGATCTTGCAGGTTTGGATCCATACAATCTCACACTATTATTACCTCGGGTCGGGAATCGATTCTTCTTCTTCTTGGATTCGGCTTAGAGAAAGAGCAATGAGAGAAAGCTTAAGTGTGTATTTTGGATGGTGTATGGAATGGGTTGAATGAATGGGTTAGGGAATAATTATGGCTTATATATTATGGGTCACGGGCTTCAGCTCATGGTCCTTTCTTCCTTCCTTTTTAATCCAAGTCCATAACCCATATCTGTTTTACCCAAAACAAGCCCAACTCATAATAATTTATTTTATTAGCCGATACTGAAAACGGGAATTATATTATTATCCATCTACCATATCAATTTATTCTTCCGAAGTAATAATATATTTATATATTCTTTATAGAAATTTCGAGATGTTACACTATAGTTAGTATCACTAACAGGATCATTAACCTGCAATTGTGTTGGATAATCAGATGCATGGATGTAATATGGAGAACTATTGTCGATGGATTTGTGGTCGTTTTTGATACCGCCACATAATGCATCTTCTCCAGCCATTATTTCTTCAACTTAAACTAGGGTTTATTGGATCTTTAAAAAAAACCTGCTCTAATACCATGTAAAATACGATATCAGAGGAAGAAAAAGGTTTCGTTTATTATTTTATGAATGATATATATATATATATATTTATATATATATATATAAACAAATAAGATAAGCATAAGTCAAACTCTATCTCTAAACAAATAAGACAAGCATAAGTCGGTATGCCATACTTTAAACAGGAAATATGCATATTTTAATATGAATTACTAAGTTGAATTTGACTCCAATATGTTTGTGTTCATGTTTTCTGATTTTTACAGCTCTATCGAACTGCCGATTCTAAATGGCGACTTCTTTTTAATAGGTACTCATTTTTCCTTATGTTTGAGAATTTATTGGTTTAATTACATACATGGGTTATATCTTTTTGTGAATTTATTTAATTAGGGGTGTCTGCCTGTGTTTGCTTACAAGTTAGGTTTTGGGTGGTTTTCGTTTTCTAATTATAAGTTCAACAGTTGTAATTATGAGTTCACTTTAAAAAAATTGATATAAAGGTGAGATCATGTGGTGATGTTGCTAATTTATTTTGGGATTTGTAATGTTATTCAATGGTGAACTAATCTGTTGTCTGCTTAAAGGATTACCGTCACTAGAAGCGAGAGAGAGAGAGAGAGAGGCAAAGGTGGAGGATGACCAGACTAGGAAGACAACCGATTAATATCATTGTCTGAGTTCTTCTCTCAAGTAAATTATCATATCATCTCTATGTGTTTTTACTCTTCACTTTGTATTTATCCAATTTATTTACATAGGGCTTAAAGGGGGCCGATGGCGTAGAGGTTGTGTTTATATTATCTATAGTTGCATTTTTATTTTCTAAATTCCTAAAATGTTATGTGTCTTCTTTATATGTTAATAACGTTGTCTTATAAAGATTTTTATAACCTGACTGTCATTTTTAGAGCTCACTGCTAACGAAATTATACGGACCTATTATAAATAGTGTAAATTAATAAAAGGGTTGTTACTTTGAATGTATGTGTTAAATGTCATAATACCAAAATCATACATTCTCCGGGCTATACACAATTCCTTCTTCCGCGGGTCAATCATACATTATTATTATTATCTACTAACTAGGCCCCTTAGGCTGGGGTTTTGTGCAGGTAACCCCTAACCGGGTCTGGCCCAATAAAAGTTATGGTTTCATAATGGTAGCCATGGAGTCCCTATATAAGGAACCTTCATCATTCATTTGAAGCATCTTCTCTTGGACCCTTGGCTTCCAACATATTTTTGTGTCTGTAAACAAGAGGAAACTCGTAGCAGTCACCTCCACTCCCCCACTTTTCTTTGGCAGATCTCGTGTAATCGGAGAAGAAGATCAAGGCGGTGGTCCGTTCATCTCGAAGGCCGGGGAACTTGGATTTGTATCCAACCAAATCCTTTCCATGTTTCTTCATCATCTTATTTATTTAATAAATCTGACCTTAATCGTTTTCGTTTCTTCTGACTTCGAAACAACATATGAAGTTTTTGGTGATGTTTTGATTTCTGGAATATGCTCCAATCCGATCTAAATAAGGGTCGGATCTTGCTTTGTAAACCTATTGAACACCTGTCCACCTCCACCGACCCAACACCATCTGAATCGTCACAGGACAACCACCGCCGCAACATCGGTCCATGATACGAGGGATAGATCTCCATGTAAAGATAAATCAGTAACAAAAAGGTGAAAGTGGAAAGGTGATTCACAGGGTCACGTGGATAGGTAGATAAGTGTAACCAACAAATGTGGCAGGCTTTAGCCAAAGAAAAATGTACAACATAATAAATCTTCTTAAGTACAACTTTTGGTACATAATTCACGACATATTATCTCTTCTCTTTAGTTCGAAGAATGTCTTTATTTTTATCTAATGTCCTATTTAAATCACTAACATGCCATAACAAAATGATGATGATTGAGGAATTTTAGAACCTCTCTCTCTCTCTCAGGTCATGGATTGTGGTGGTGTCGTTAATGGAGTGTGAAACCTGTCAAGCAGGTGTCACCTAATTTGAGTGCTAATTTCGCGCGGAGCAAAAAAATTATTTAGTTTTGTTTATTTTAATGCTCGTGTACGTTGCGCTCAATTTCTCAAACTTTGCCAACACTTGGTCTAATCTTTCTTCTTGTAATGAAGATTATTTAAACTATTTTTCTTTTGTTTCTCTCTCACAATTGAACATTATGGTTAGTTTGGTGCTTTTTCGGTATTCACATAATTCCATGCACAACAGAGACCAATTGTCCAAAAATTTTCCTTGGTTTTGGCCCTACCGATGAACATAGCCTCCGCAATGTCGATCTACCCACGAGCTAGCGCATCTTCATCGAGAGGGTCCACTTTTGGAAGACCGAGACTTTATTCAAGGCTTTACCCACTTTGACTCATCGTCAATATTATGGAGTCTATGGTACGGGGTTGGGCTGGGTGAATTAATGGATTGAAGGTGGAAAAAATGCAATTCCAATAACTATACGATGACGATGGTTGCAAAGAGTAAGGTTGGCTCGAGTTATTAGGGTCGAATGTATGTGGAGGCGAGACTGAAAACAAGTTGTCTTTGTTAAGGTTCATATTTTTAGTTTGGAGTTTGAAGATCTTTGTATTTTGTTTGATATCGGAAGATATGTAATGGTTTAATTTCATTAAAAAGTACTCCTTCCGTCCTGTTAAAAGTGTCATGGTTTGAAAAACATAAAGTTTTAAGTAGATTGAATGATTACTTTTTTTGTTTATCAAATGACAATAATGCCCTTGGAAATTGGGTCCATCAGTATTGTTTGTTAATGTTTGCTGTGTGTATTTAAGGGTAAATTTGGATATTGACTAATAAACTTTTAAAAGCGGACATTTTTGTGTGCTAACTTTTCACCACCGCCTACTTTCTCCTTTGTTTTCACTATTCATTTCATGCAATCAGGTATCGTCCTTCTGTCCCGCTGTGTGTTCATTGTATGTTGACGGAGGCGTATTTGGTTATCAATAATTTTTTTTTCTCTTTTTCTTTCCCCATTTCTAATGTAATGGTTTCTTCGATTTTGTGTTTTTTGAAAATAATCGGAGTTAGTAAACGCCATTGCATCATCGGTATATATTGGGTCTTAAAATTGTTGTTTTGTAAAATACGATATCAGAGGAAGGAAGAAGGTTTCGTTTATTATTTACTGAATGAATGATTGATACATCAACTTATGATATATATATATATATATATATATATATATATATATATATATATATATATATATATATAAAAAACAAATAAGAGAAGCATATGTCGGTATGCCATATTTTAAACAGGAGATATGCATATTTTAATTTGAATTACTAATTTGAATTTGACTCCAATACTCCCCTCAAGCTGGAGTGTGAAGATTACGAGCACCTAGCTTGTCAACTAAAATCGTAATTGTTGTGCTCCCAATGGTTTTGTGAAAATATCAGCAACTTGTTGCTTTGTTCCAATTTGAACGGGCAAAATTTCCTTGGACTCCACTCTTTCTCTAACGAAACTACAATCCATCTCAACATGTTTCGTACGTTCATGAAAAACTGGGTTGTTGGCAATATGTTTTGCAGCAAGATTGTCACAATATAGTGGAGTGGCACTTGTACAACAAACTTAAAATCTTTCAATAACCACCTAACCCATAACACTTCACTCACCGTGCTAGCCATAGCACGATACTCTAATTCAGTAGAAGAACGTGAAACAACTTATTATTTCTTAGTTTCCATGAAATCGGGGCACCTCCTAATAATAATAATGACCTGTTCGTGACCGGCGTATGATAGTGCACCCTAACCAGTCCGCATCACAATATGTAACAAGACTCAAATCTCCCTCTTTTGGCAAGAAAATACCTTGCCCTGAAGTGGACTTTAAATACCGAAGCATTCGAATAGCAGCATCCATATGTTCCTGTCGTGGGTCTGAGACAAACTGGCTCAGAATATTTACTGAGTACGCAATATTTCGTCTAGTCGCATGTAAGTACAATAATCTCCCTATCAACCTACGAAACTGGGAGGCATCAGTTTTCTCTTTCTCAAGACACCGATCGATTTTCAAATTTTGTTCCATTAGAAATGGACTGGGACGACAACCAAGCTGGCCACAATCTTCTAAAATGTCTAACTTGTACTTACGTTGACTTAGAACCATACCATTAGCCTCCCTGGCCACTACAGTTCCTAAAAAATACTTCAAGGAACCTAAGTCTTTGACGCTGAATTTGGCATCTAAAAAGACTTTGGTCTGTTTGAACTTCTCTTCATCATTTCCGGTAATAATTAAATCGTCAACATATATTAATATGGCAACAAATGAAGACCCTGAAACGTATGTGAATAACGAGTGATCGGCCTTCGATTGATGATAACCTACTTCAATTAAAGTAGTAGTAAACTTATGATACTAATTCCTTGAAGCCTGTTTCAAACCATAATGTGATTTTCGGAGTCGACAAACTCTAGTTTCTTTCTTCTTGGAAAAACCTTGAGGAATTTGACTATACACTTCTTCCTCTAAGTCTCCATGCAGAAATGCATTACTCACGTCGATTTGATGAATTATCCAGTCACGTTTAACCGCAACGGTGAGAAGAACTCTTACTGTTACAAGTTTGGCAACATGAGCAAACGTCTCAAGGAAGTCAATCTATTCCATTTGAGTAAAATCCTTAGCCACCAAACGTGCCTTATATCTCTGGATTTCACCATTAGGCTTGTATTTAATTTTGTATACCCACTTAGAATCAATGGCGCGTTTGCATTCCTGTAGGTTTTCTAAAGTCCACGTTTTATTTTTTTCAAGAGCTTCGATTTCTCTTTTCATGGTGTTAACCCAGTTTTTGTCCTGCATGGCTTGATGAAAAAATTTCGGCTCATCCTTATAAGTGATGGCCCTAAAAAGGCTTTGTGAGAGTTAGAGAATTTATCATAGGATAAATAATTAGAAAGAGGATATACCGTGGAAGAAGATCAATTGTCTATGGTGCGTGAATGGTCAATGGATGGTGGCAAATTTATGTCATGACAACTAACCACTTTGGATTAGAGATGTTTCTTTTTTATCTTGTTCGGCATCTTGCCTCGGTATCTATCTGATTGTTGTTATCTTCCTCATGAAGATTATTGGAGATATCAAGCTGTTGTATAACATTTTCTTTGCTTATATTGGGTTGTGAAGATTCATTGTTTCTGTTGGACCCACTATTTGTTTGTGGGCTCTCTACACTAGGACTCACCTGATGATTACTTTATTTTCAATGCTAGGATCCAACTCATTATTTGTTTGTGTGCTTTAATCGTTTGGATTAGACCCACCATCATTTCCCTTGGTGACATCACTTATGAAAGAATACCAAATTTCTTCATCAATGTGAGGAGGCTCGAACATTTCTTTGTCATCAGTTGTCGACTTGATTTCTTTAAAAGGAAATTCTTCCTCCACAAAACGAACATCGCGTGTCATGAAAATTTTACCATGTTCAACATCATAGGCTTTGTATCCTTTTGTGCCTTGAGGATATCCTAAAAAAACCCCGGGCCTCCTCCCTGATTTGGAACTTATCCCCTCCGGTTTCTGTGCTTTGGAAGTATACCAGAAAACCTAAAACTTTCATGCTCTTGTAATCGGCATCCCTTTCAAAAACCAATTCATATGGGGTTTTGTTTTTTATGGCATTTGAGGGTAACCGATTTATAATGTATGTCGCAACTTGTATGCATTCACCCCAAAATATTCTTGGCAAGCTTGCTTGAAACACAAGTGAACGAGTCGTCTCAAGGAGATGATGATGCTTACGTTCCACTACCCCGTTTTGATGGGGTGTGTGGACACGTTGTCTCTAGTAAGATCCCTTCCTATGAATAAAAGTTCATCATTTGGTTGGAAATAAATTTTCCACCGTTATCACATCGGATCTTCTTAATCTACTTCCCAAACTGTGTTTTTACCATCATTTGAAAGTTCATTAGACATTCTCTTGCATCGCTTTTGTGTATAATGAGATAGGTCCATATGGCCCTACTAAAATCATCAACAATGGTTAAAAAGAAACAAGCATATGAGGTAGATGGCTTTCGATAATTTCCCCAAACATCACAATGTATCAAGTCAAAACAAGCATTGCTTTTTATATAACTTTTTTGAAACAGTAATCAAGTAAACTTAGCTTTATTACAAGCATCATAGTTATTGTCCTTAAAATTAAAACAAATATTCTTAAAAAAACCAATTCGACATAATTTATCGTATGAGGCATGACCCAATCTTTTGTGCCAAACTTTCGCATCCATGTTAGATAACATTACTTTCTTTTCTCTGGTCACCATGCCCATCCGAAAAAGACCATTCACACATTTACCCACTCCAATCATCTTCTTCGAATGTAAGGTCTGCATGCAACAAAAATCAGGAAAGAAACTCACAACACATTAAAGATCAATGGCAAGTCTGCCTACAGAAAGTAGGTTGCAGTTAAAATCAGGTATATATAGAACCCTTGTTATTTTTATTTGATTTATTAACGTGCTTTCACCAATGGCCTTAACAATTATGCTATCACCGTTTGGTATCATGACGGGTGTTTTGTTTGTACATTCAGTGTACTTTTCAAGTAAATTGAGTGTGTGGACTATATGATACGTTGACCTAAAGTCTATAATCCACTCATCATCTTGGTTAAACTTACCTGCCATAGACATATTAGCCTTAGGTATATGGTCACCTTGTGAGATTTATTTAGTTTCTCTAATGTGCATGAATAAAGTTCGTTATTGCTCTTCACTTAATCCCCATATCGTCGCCTTTTCATTTGTTTCGACACAATTAACCTTTTGTTTAGATTTCCCCCTTTTTCTTTTGCCCAATCACCAATCAGGGTACCCAATTCTCTCAAAACAAGCATCTCGGTTGTGACCGGATTTTCCACAGTGGCTACACTGTTCGGTTTCACCAGCCCTCTTTGTCTCGCTTGTTTTGTGGTCTGGATTGAAAGGAAACCGAATCAATTTATGACCTCATTGAAGAAGCAATACTTCTCTGTTGCTCATCCTCGGAAGCTAAACAAAAGGCTTCCCCCAAAGTGGGGTTCGGTTTCATTGATAGGAGATGAGTCCTAATTGATGTGAACTCCATGTCTAGCCCCATGAGGAACTCGTACATTCGTTCCTTCTCCCAAATTCCTTCATCTTTTTTACCGACATCGCACAAACAATTACCACAAGTGCAGCGTGGCGGTGGAAACACGGTTTGGATTTCATCCCATAAGGAACGAAATTTTATATAATACGTGGACACTGAAGCTCCCTCTTGACGCGTCATGGTAAGGGACTGTTTCAACATGTAGGCGCGTGGTGCACTTTCTTTACCAAACTGTTCTCTTATATTGGACCATATCTCAATGGAAGTGTTGGAGTATTTTACACTCCCTCGTATATCTTTCTCCATGGCGGTGGTCAACCAACCCTTGATCATTGTGTCACAACGCAGCCAGGCCATGTACGTGTCGCTCGTTTGATCAGGTCTCGGGATAGAACCATCCACGAAACCCATCTTGTTTTTAGCGAACAAGAAGTTCGTCATCTCTTGACACCAGTCTCTATATCTAAGGTCCCCGTCCAGGTGCCCTACCTTTCATGTCGGGTTTACTCATAAACACAGTTCTGCAAATCAGAGTTAATTAAAACTTTCGCGGAATATTAAAACTTTCAATCATCCGTTATAAACATACAAACATGTCTTTAAAACGTATCATAAAACATCTATTTAAAACATCATTTCTTCCATCTTTGGATTCCAGTCGTTCAATCCTTGCTATGTGTCGTTCTCATGCTAGCTCCTTAAGCGTGTTCACCTACGTGCATACTAAACGCTGAGTGAGTTGTAGTTAATCAGGCAACTTACCTTACAACCACTACATGCATTTATATATATATATATATATGTGTGTGTGTGTGTGTATGTGTGTGTGTGTGTGGTCTGAAGACACATAGTCGCTCATCTAACCTGCTCAACTTACCGCTAACCTCTAACTGCCCCTACATCTTAGCCACTTAATTACGGAAGCACAATGAGGCTTACACTCCCACGTGCTAATGTTACGCCACTTATTCAACGAAGACACGTAGAGGCTTGCCCTCCCACGTAATAACGTCGTGCCACTTAATGACGAAGGCACGTATAGTCTTACCCTACCACATACTATTGTCATGCCACTCACACCTTTACCAACTCCTTACCACCTCTACCACATTCTATCACGACTTTCCTGCAACACACATCTCATCGTTACATCATTTACATAATAAACATGTCACATCATAACATTCAAACACACTACTTATCACCTGGAAATCGTTCTCCTTGGTGATACATGCAATATTCGAAGATCGTTCACATGCCGAAAGACATTACTTTCCCTTTCGATACGTGAAAAATTCGAAGATCGTTCACGCACCGACAGGAATCCATTCATGTCCTTCATATATACTATCACATCAATCATTATAGCATACACTTACCACTTAAGGTAAGTGTATTCACACTTCACACCAAGTATGCACACAGCCACCAAAACATAACAAGGAAGTGGGGCTAGAAACTCACCTGAGTCCTGCTACGTTCACCGTTAATGGTTATTCCTTTCTTTAGCTGTGTGAGGCTAACTGTATAACAATTACACGTTTCTAGTGTAATTATAACCCTCAACGAACAGGGGTCCGGGGGTAGCGCCCCTGGCAACAGGGTTCTAGGGGCGGCAGCCCCTAGCATGGTCCAAAGGGCAAAGCCCCTAGCTGGGGTCAAACTTGAAAAAAGAATATTTCCATTAAGGGGGTGTTTGTCCTAGCTTCTTTAACAAAGCTTATAGCTTTTTTAGTTTTTTTTATAAAATAAGCTAAATTTAGTGTTTGGTTTAGCTTCTTAAGCTTATGCTTATGAGCTTATATTAACTCATTTGAAGAAGCTAATGTGAAGATTGTTTTTTAGCTTATTTGAAAAAACTTATTTGTATAAAGTTGTATGTTACTCATTTGCCCTCAAATTGTGATGGATTAGTCTTATTAAAGCAACTTATTACTCTAACAAATTAAAGAATGGTGGATTTAACAACTTATTAAGACACATAATTAATTTGTAAGATATAAGTTAATCCAAACACTTAAAAATAGCTTATCAAATAATAGAAAATAAGCTATAAGCTACTTTAAAATATAGGCATAAGCCAAAATAAAAAAGCTAGGCCAAACACCCCCTAACTGTATTAACACATTTTCCATTATAATTCTTAATTATTATTTTTTTTGCTTACTCATAAAGTTTGAGGGCTTCTTTGTAATTAATCCATTTTATATTAATTCCATGGACCTTTCTGTCATTCTTTCAAACTTTAGTTCGTCATCCAGTCCTTCGACGAATTGACTCCTTCGTTATTTCTTAACGAATGAACCTTTATAACAAACTGGCCTTTATAACGAAATGGTCTTTATAACGAAATGGCTTTTATAACGAACCAGGGGTTCATTTGTTGGTTCTCTATTAACGATTTACTCAACGAATGGCTTCAAGAACTGCTGCTAATTCGTTATTTCTTATAAACGATTGGAAATAACGAATTGCTTGTTAATTCATTATGTTTCCGCTAACGAACTAGGGTTAGGTCAGAGAATGTCAGAAACATTCTCTGACATTCGTTAACCTCGTACCCACATCTCCGGCGCCATCATTGCCGGAAAACAAGGATCTTGCCGGAAAAGCGAGATCTCAGTTGTTTTCCACCATTTTTCATCGTTTTCCGTCCCGTTCGATCCAGATCTGAGCTAGGTGACCCCTAAGCTCATATTTTGATCGATTTATACCCGATTCCATTCGGATCTCTTAACTTTAACGGTTTAGGGTGTCGGCTTGTCGTTTCGCGACTAGATCTTGCGGGTTTGGATCCATACAATCTCACACTATCAGTACCTCGAGTCGGGAATCGATTCTTATTCTTCTTCTTGGTTTCGGCTTAGAGAAAGACAGATGAGAGAAAGCTTAAGTGTGTATTTATGATGGTGTATGGAATGGGTTGAATGAATGGATTAGGGAATAATTATGGCTTATATATTATGGGTCATGGGCTTAAACCCATGGTCCTTTCTTTCTTCCTTTTTAATCCAAGTCCATAACCCATATCTATTTAGCAAAACACAAGCCCAACTCATAATAATTTATTTTATTATCCGATACTGGAAACGGGAATTATATTATTATCCATCTACCATATCAATTTATTCTTCCGCAGTAATAATATATTTATATATTATTTATAGAAATTTCGGGATGTTACACTATAGTTAGTATCACTAAGAGGATCATTAACCTGCATTTGTCTTGGATAATCAGATGCATGGATGTAATATGGAGAACTGTTGTCGATGGATTTGTGGTCGTTTTTGTTACCGCCACCTGATGCATCTTCTCCAGCCATTATTTCTTCAACTTAAACTAGGGTTTACTGGATCTTTAAAAAAACCTGCTCTGATACCATGTAAAATACGACATCAGAGGAAGGAAGAAGGTTTCGTTTATATATATAAACAAATAAGATAAGCATAAGTCGGTATGCCATATTTTAAACAAGAAATATGCATATTTTAATTTGAATTACTAATTTGAATTTGACTCGAATATGTTTGTGTTCATGTTTTCTGATTTTTACAGTTCTATCGAATTGCCGATTCTAAATGGCGACTTCTTCTTAATAGGTACTCATTTTTTCTTATGTTTGAGAATTTATAGGTTTAATTACATACACGGGTTGTATCTTTTTGTGAATTGATTTAATTAGGGGTGTCTGCCTGTGTTTGCTTACAAGTTAGGTTATGGGTGGTTTTCGTTTTCTAATTATAAGTTCAACAGTTGTAATTATGAGTTCACGTTAAAAAATTTGATATAAAGGTGAGATCATGTGGTGATGCTGCTAATATATTTTGTGTTTTGCAATGTTATTCAAGGATGACCTAATCTGTTGTCTGCTTAAAGGATCATCGTCACTGGAAGAGAGAGAGAGAGAGAGAGAGAGAGAGAGAGAGAGAGAGAGAGATGTGGGCAAAGGTGGAGGATGGCCAGACTAGGAGGACAACCGATTAACGTCACTGTCAGAGTTCTTCTCGCAAGTAAATTAACATATCATCTCTATGTGTTTTTGCTCTTCACTTTGTATTTATCCAATTTATTTACATAGGGCTTAAAGGGGGCCGATGGCATAGCGGTTGTGTTTATATTATCTATAGTTGCGTTATTATTTTCTAAATTCCTAAAATGTTATGTGTCTTCTTTATATGTTAATAACATTGTCTTCTAAAGCTTTTTATGACCTGACAGTCATTTTTAGAGCTCATTGCTAACGAAATTATACGGACCTTTTTTAAATAGTGCAAATTAATAAAAGGGTTGTTACTTTGAATGAATGTGTTAAATGTCATAATACCAAAATCATACATTCTTCGTGCTATACACAATTCCTTCTTCTGCGGGTCAATCATACATTCTCCGGGCTATACATAAAACCCGGCCGGCACCAACCTTTGACATCATACATGAATCTTTTTGGTTACCAAATAACGTCATGCATGCTCCAGTTTACAAAAAATATTCACCAATGAATCGTTTTGTGCTTTCCACTCTCACCAGGGACCGCACATATATCCGCCAATCATTTTCAGCTTCCGCAGGCCACGTGAATAGGTTTTTAGGGTAATTTCCATCTTCCGCGACCCCAAACATAGCATCGGTGGATCAATTTCAGCTTCCTCGGCCCGCAAGAATAGCTTCTGTGGGTCATTTCCTGTATAACAGATTTTCCGGCCTGAAGGCTCAAGCGCAACTTATTTTAGCTGAAGAACAAAGCGATACATGCTCCAGCTTTTCTGATACGTCAACACCGAAAAATATTTTCGTCACAAGGAGGAACATGTCTTATAATGATGAACTGGTAAACAATCAAATAAAGCTTCCGCGGGTCAAACCCAGCTTTCGCGGACCAAGTGAACGACCCGATAAGTCATCACGGGTAACTTATAAACAACGCATGTTACTTACGCCAGTAGGAGGACACCACGGACAAGCACCGCGGGTCATTATACGTGATGGCGGGTCATTATTAGTTTATGCAGTTGCCGTCCATACCAACATGTGCGGGTCCATAGCACGCGCTACACGGGTCGGTACCCAAACGATTTTGATCTGAATAGCGATTATCTCAAACCTCTTCAAAAGAAACCCAGGTTAGTTGCTCTGTTTCAAATAACCAAAGTAAATATGTTAGTGTGTATGTGTGTATATATGTGTATATATACACGGAGATAACATAGGGATAACATGTGAAGGTGGTAGCTTTTTAACGTGAGAAAAGGAATTAATTTCTAGAATTTCAAAATAGTCCCTCAACATTTAGATCATATTTATTATGATCTAAAAAATAAAAAAGGTAAACAATTGCACATATATATGCGTATATGCAAACATACTATTTTAAAACACGCGGATACTCAAGTCATGTCTTGACACAATTTTCATTTTTATTAACAAACTAATACTGCATACTTGTTTATGAAAAGAAATGGACGATGTCATAGACTTTACTAATAAACGTGTGTATTACCAAATCTTTGGGACGATTATTAGTAAATATGACTTTGAATGATTATTTAATCTCATATGATATCTTAAAATAGCAAGTATCACTTTTGTGCATGATATAAAAAGTTGTTTGTACTTATTCGCACATGTGATTGAAACATTGTTAACAAGTTTATTATTATAAGTTCAATGCTACTAACATTATTTAGCAGCAATGAACTGGGGGACTATCATGATATATCACCACTACATTAGCGCGATAGAAGACATCTGAATATTATGTTGGGCACAATTCGTAATTCGCCTGAGGATGGGAACCTTATATTACACCCATATGGCCACACGCCCAACTTATGACCTGTAACACCCCGACCAAAGGCGGATTATACATCGGGGCGCCACATATTGTTTCATTACTCGTGACACTATTGGGTGTCAATATTTAATAAATACATTCATTCGCGCACGCGCAGAGTAAACACAAGATAACATAAATCATCATAAATCAATATATTATAAATCATAATATTCGAACAGCAATAACATGTCTTGATACATTTTTATCTAGGTCCAAAATAAAGAACTTCCTACGTGTCCACAAGCTCCAAAACAGCTACTGCAAACCTGAACATGTGTTAAAATAAACGTCAAACACTTGCGTGATGGTGAGAAATCAAGTTTAATAGATAATAATAGATAACAATAAATCTGCGCGCAACACGTGTATGTCTGGTGTTTAACAAGGGTGTAATCAGATTGTGATCAAGCCTAAATAGATCATAGCTCATAGTTCATAGTTCAATCCGTGCTCCCAATTGAGCACAAAAAACGAGAAAACAGCTGTGCAAGTGTAAACAAAGAAAACTGTAAACGATAGGTCTCCCGTGTTCATCTAATGGATCCATGAAAACTTCGGAATAGGCCGAACAAAGCGGTTAATGATACACACATACAAATAAACAGCCAAGTAAACGTCCTCAACACATGGGATACTGCGCGACTAAAGTTTATAAACAAGTTTAAGACTCTAAGTTTGTATGAACACATGAACATCCCAAAACATTAAAAATAAAAAGGGATTAGGTACGAGATTACTCACTTGATAAACGATGCGGTGTAAGATAAAGCAAGGACCAACTTTAAACAAGCACAAGTTAACCTATAAATAAGATTATTGTTTTAATGATTTGTTTTAAGTCTTGATTATAAGTTAGCATAAGTAAATTATTATATATATTATATTACCGGAAAAGCAGTGCAGAACAGGGAGGAGGACGGAGGCAGAGAGGAAGACGGCAGAGAGAGCAAGGAGCAAGAGAAAAAGGAGAGTTTAAGTGCTTTGTGTGTGTAGTGTTAGGGAAAATAATATTATTATTTATAGAGAAACCCTAGGAGACACAATCCCTAGAAAAGGGGAAAAGATTCCAAGACAAACAGAACAAGACAAAACAAAAGATATCAAAAGCAAGTTCAGAAAAGTAAAAGATATCAAAAGATATGGCAGCAGGGAAAAAGGGAAAAAGGCTGACAGGGAACAGTAAAAAGGCATGGGCGGTTCAGATAAAGGTACTGGTCAAGCATGGAAAAGCAGATCTCAAAAGATAATGTCAGTCACTTTTTCTGCCAACCAATGGGGTTGGTGCGCATGCTGCGCCGAAAGTAACTTTTCAGACATAAAGCAGATTAGGTCAACAGCACGGAGATATGACAACACAAAAGCAAACAAGCAAGTTAAAACAGGACATAAGACAGCGCGAGAAAGCTTCGAGCGCTCGCGCGAGAAGATTCGAGCGCACGCGCGAGAGCGAAGGCAGACACAGATCAAGAGAGCGCGAAGGCAGACAGAACCAACCTTAACGCGTCGCGGGAAGAACTACATTTCTAAGCGCGCCGCGGGAAGAACTTCAATTCTAAGCGCGTCGCGAGAAGAACTATATTCCTTAGCGCGTCGCGGGAAGAACGGTCTCCATAGCGCGCCGCGGGAAGAACTAAAATCCTTAGCGCGCTGCGGGGACAGTTCGTCTCGCATATCGCAGTAACAGGTGGTCTTCACGCAGGCTTCCTTGTAAGGGGTCTGGCGCGTGGAGCTGCGCAGACAACCTTAGGCGGGAAGAAACAAAGGACAAGCAAAGAGTTAGAAGAGAGGGAAACAAGGCTTAAGGGCGGGACGGCGACAAGAGGGAAAAGAAGGCGGAAAGAGAGAAGAAGGAAGAGGGACGGGACGGCGGAAAGAAAGAGAGAGAGAGGCGGGAAGGAAAATATATTATTATTATTAAAAGTAAAACATAAGTATAAATAAATATTAAATCACAAAAGAAATAGATCGGGTCAGAGAAACGGGTACCTGGGTCGGGTCGGATTCGGGGCAGATGTCACAGTCTCCCCTACTTTAAGAAATTTCGTCCCGAAATTTATCTCGAAGTAGGTTGCGCAGAGAACAGGTGCGGGTACTTGATCTTCATTTGATCTTCCCTTTCCCATGTAAACTCGGCTCCGCGCTTGGACTCCCAGCGAACTTTCACGATAGGGATGCGACTGCGCTTGGTTTGCTTAACCTCGCGATCCATAATCTCAACAGGCTTCTCAACGAAATGCATAGTTTCATCAACTTGAACTTCATCAAGTGGAATGTGAAGGTTCTCGTCAGCTAAACACTTCTTGAGATTGGATACATGGAACGTTGGATGCACATTACTGAGCGCGGGCGGCAGGTCAAGTCTGTAGGCAACTTTTCCTACACGCGCGAGAATCTTAAATGGTCCAACATATCGAGGAGCAAGCTTACCTTTCTTCCCAAAGCGGACAACACCCTTCCAGGGCGACACTTTGAGGAGAACAAGATCACCAACTTGAAATTCGAGAGGCTTCCGCCTACGATCGGCGTAACTCTTCTGTCGGCTTCGGGCAGTCAGCAGATGATCACGGATCTTGGCGATTTTATCGGTTGTCTCTTGAACAAGTTCGGGTCCTGTGATTTGAGTTTCACCCACTTCGCTCCAACAGATCGGGGAGCGGCACTTACGACCGTAAAGTGCTTCAAATGGGGCCATACCGATACTGGAATGATAGCTGTTATTATAAGAGAACTCAATCAAAGGCAGGTGCGAATCCCAATTACCTCCAAAATCAAGAACACAAGATCGGAGCATATCCTCAAGAGTTTGAATAGTTCGCTCAGACTGACCGTCAGTCTGAGGATGATATGCCGTACTCATGTCCAAGCGAGTTCCTAGCGCAGATTGGAGAGATTTCCAAAAGCGAGATATAAAACGGCCATCGCGATCGGATATGATGCTCAAAGGAGTACCATGGCGGCAGACAATTTCCTTGACATAAAGCTGCGCGAGTTGCTCAACACGGTAGTTTTCACGAATGGGCAGGAAGTGAGCAGACTTAGTCAATCGATCCACTATTACCCAAATGCTATCATGTTTGCTTGCTGTCAAAGGTAACTTGGTAATAAAGTCCATCGCTACACATTCCCATTTCCACGTAGGAATTTCTGGTTGTTCGAGCAAACCAGATGGGCGTTGGTGTTCAGCTTTTACTTTAGAACAAGTCAGGCATCTAGCTACGAACACAGCAATATCCTTTTTCATACCGGGCCACCAATAAGTAATGCGCAAATCCTTGTACATCTTATCAGCGCCGGGATGAATAGAATACCGAGATTTGTGCGCTTCACTCAGGATATCAGCGCGAAGATTCTCATCAAAGGGAATCCAGATGCGATTAAGATAGCAGAGAATTCCACTCAGATTAGGGACAAAGTGCACTTCCGCGCCACACGCTAACTCGGCGCGAAGGTTACCATTACTGATGGATGCGCGCTGCGCGTCACGAATACACGATTTAAGGTTGCTCCGAATCGGCGCAAAGTGAAGCTGCGTGCGCGGCAAGATACAGTTAAGCTGGCAGGGTTTACGGCTGAGCACATCGGCTACCACATTAGCCTTACCAGGATGATACCGGATCTCACAATCGTAATCGCTGATGAGTTCGTTCCATCGGCGTTGCCTCATGTTAAGTTCCTTCTGATTAAAGATATGCTGAAGGCTTTTATGGTCGGTGTAAAGGATACACTTAGTACCATAGAGGTAGTGTCTCCAGATCTTCAAGGCAAAAACAACTGCACCAAGTTCGAGGTCGTGAGTTGTATAATTCTTCTCATGAACCTTGAGTTGCCTCGATGCGTAAGCGATAACCTTGCCTCGTTGCATAAGAACACAACCGAGACCTTGGTTGGAGGCATCGCAGTACACGACAAAATCATCATTACCCTCAGGTAGCGCAAGAACAGGAGCTTCACACAACAATCGCTTGAGCGTCAGAAAGGCTTCTTCTTGCTTCGAGCCCCAAATATACGGTTTACCTTTGTGCGTTAGAGCTGTTAAAGGCAAAGCGATCTTCGAGAAGTTCGAAATGAAGCGCCGGTAGTAACCAGCTAAGCCCAGAAAGGAACGGATCTCAGAAGGAGTGGTCGGCGTAATCCAGTTCTTGATTGCTTCAATCTTGGATGGGTCGACATGAATACCCATCTTGTTTACAACATGACCAAGAAACTGTACTTCATCAGACCAAAATTCACACTTGGAAAGCTTAGCATAGAGTTGCTCAGCTCTAAGCTTTTGCAACACCAACCGAAGATGTTGCTCGTGCTCGGCCTTGGTCTTAGAATACACCAGAACATCATCGATAAACACAATCACGAATTTATCCAAGAAAGGCCTACACACCCGATTCATTAGATCCATGAAAACGGCGGGTGCGTTGGTTAAACCGAAGGACATGACCAAGAATTCAAAATGGCCATAACGAGTTCGAAAAGCAGTCTTCGGAACATCCTCATCGCGGATGCGCAACTGGTGATAGCCAGAGCGGAGATCAATCTTGGAGAAACAAGAGGCACCTTGGAGTTGATCGAAGAGGTCGTCAATACGCGGTAAGGGATACCGGTTCTTAATGGTGAGTTTGTTCAACTCGCGGTAATCAATACACATGCGAAACGATCCATCTTTCTTTTTAACGAACAACACCGGAGCACCACAGGGCGAAGAGCTAGGGCGAATGAATCCTTTAGCAGTCAACTCTTGAAGTTGGCTTGCCAATTCTTGCATCTCAGCGGGCGCAAGACGGTAAGGAGATTTAGCTACGGGGGAAGCACCAAGGACAAGATCAATACGGAACTCGACTTCACGAGCGGGAGGGATACCAGGAAGATCATCAGGAAAAACTTCAGGGAAATCACGCACAACAGGGATATCGCGAAGCTTCTTCTTTCCTTCATCGGGTTTAACCACATGGGCTAGAAATGCAATACACTTCTTCTGCATGAGTCTTTGGGCTTCGGCGCAAGACATAAGCTTAAGACCACTGGAGGGTTTTTCGCCGTAGATATGAAGATCACTATTTTCTCGAGGTATGCGAATCATCTTCTTGGCGCAAATAACTTCGGCGCGATTATGCGAAAGCCAGTCCATACCAATGATAACATCAAAGCTTCCAAGAGGCATGGGGATGAGGTCGATCAGAAAATCGTTTTCGTTAAGGTTAAGCGTGCAATCCTTAATCACTGAGTTAATTAAAACAGTTTCACCATTAGCCAATTCAACTGAAAAATTTTCTTTTAAGTTACCGCGCGGTCGCGCAAGCTTCTGCTCAAACGCGCGAGAAATAAAACTTCGATCGGCGCCAGTATCAAAAAGTACAGAAGCATAAAATCCGTTAAGCAAAAATGTACCATTAACTACGTCATTATTCGCTTGCGCTTGGTGCGCGGTTATGTTAAAAGCTCGTCCGCGTGTCACTTGGTTCGAAATCTGGTTCACCGGATTCGCTTGCGTAATCTGAACTTGTAGTCTCGGGCATGCGTTCCGGAAATGACTGGGATCACCGCAGTTATAGCACGACCTGGGTCGTGGGTTAGGGTATGTTGGTTGTGGGTTCTGCGGGTAGACTGGTGGTGTTGGCGCAATTGGGTTGGCGGGAGGGACTCTACAGTACTCAGCAGAGTGACCAACGCGGCCACATCGATTACATTGTCGACACGGGACTTGGGTGGGATGGTGAAGTCTACAGGTTGGGCAAAAGGGTTGGTTTCCTGTGTAAGGTTTCTTAGGTGGCGGGGCAGGAAGTGCGGGATTGGTTAAGGCATAGTTATGGACTACAGGAGGTGTTGGGTAGGTTGACACTGGGTTAGGCGCGTAAACTGGAGGTTGGTAGATGGGTTGTTGGACGATGGGCGGGTTGGTAAGCGCATAGGCTTTGCGCCTGCGCTTGAGGTTGTTACGGTTTGAGGGTTCTGGTTTGGTTTCTGTTGGTTCAGGGGCAGTCTTGGTGGGTTTGGTCTTCTCAGATCCCCGGAGGAACAGGGTTCCTGCTCTGACATGGTTGTCGCTGAGCACAGCGGCCAACTCGATGGCGTCAGAGAGGGTTAGTGGGTTCCTGGCCCATACAGAATCTTGAATTTCCATGGGGAGACCCCCAAGGAATTTCTCTATGGCTCGGCGGGAAGGGGTAACAAGGTGAGGGACAAGCAGGCTTAGTTCATGGAAACGCGTCGCGTACTCGCGCGCTTCACCGCTGTATTGCTTAAGATTCCAAAATTCTTCCTCCAGGCGCTTAACTTCGTTGGGAGGGCAGAATTCTCGCGTCAGAATTTCTTTGAATTCCTCCCATGTCATGCTGGAAGCAGCTTCTGCGCCACGCGCATGAGCTACTCCATTCCACCATGTAAGCGCTCTAGATTCCAGAACACTGGAAGCATACAGGGTTCGTCTGTCTGAGGGGCATTGGGTGTGGAGGAAAGTGTTTTCTATTTTCTCAAGCCACTGGAGCATCACGGTGGCTCCTTCAAGGCCTGTGAATTTCGGAGGGTTACCCGCGTTAAAGGACTTAATGTTGTAACCAGAGGTGTTAGCATTGTTTTGGCTCAAGGCTTGGGCTATTGCGGCGGCCATTTCCTGGGAACGTTGCTGCGAACGTCTGCGCGAGGCTTCTCTTCTCAGATGGCGGCGAGATAGCGGAGGCATTCTATAAAAGTTTTAATTCTAGTTAATATCTTGGTTTTAGCGCAAAGTATAATCTTATAAGGCTTGGTTTCACGGAATCAGTTACTGTCAAAAGTTAAAGTAAATTAAATGACCCTAAATGCAGACTTAATAAAGGTAACAAATTCAAATCAAGAATCGACAATTCATGTATCACCATGACTTTCCGAATTCCCAATTTAAAATGACTAGTAAACGAATATTGGAGATTGACGATTCATGTATCACCATGACTTTTCAATCCTCAATATAAAATATATAAGAAAATGAGTATTGGAGGTTGACAATTCGTGTATCACCATGACTTTTCAAGTCTCCAATCTCAGAATATAATCGTAAATGGAAATTGAAAATCAACTATTCATGTATCACCATGACTTTTCGGGTTTCCAAATCCAACAAACGAATATGTAAGAAAAATCGAAATTCAACAAAAATCGAAATATCGCGAAATAAAACATAAAATCATATACTGCGCAAGCGCGAGCATATTCATAAATAACGAGTAATTAACAATAAGCGCGCAAACATGAGATTTCTCTCATGCGCGAGAGGGGACTCTTAGGTATTCTAGGCCGTTACGTCTAACCACCTATCCTAAAGTCAACGAGCTCTGATACCAATCTGTAACACCCCGACCAAAGGCGGATTATACATCGGGGCGCCACATATTGTTTCATTACTCGTGACACTATTGGGTGTCAATATTTATTAAATACATTCATTCGCGCACGCGCAGAGTAAACACAAGATAACATAAATCATCATAAATCAATATATTATAAATCATAATATTCGAACAGCAATAACATGTCTTGATACATTTTTATCTATGTCCAAAATAAAGAACTTCCTACGTGTCCACAAGCTCCAAAACAGCTGCTGCAAACCTGAACATGTGTTAAAATAAACGTCAAACACTTGCGTGATGGTGAGAAATCAAGTTTAATAGATAATAATAGATAACAATAAATCTGCGCGCAACACGTGTATGTCTGGTGTTTAACAAGGGTGTAATCAGATTGTGATCAAGCCTAAATAGATCATAGCTCATAGTTCATAGTTCAATCCGTGCTCCCAATTGAGCACAAAAAACGAGAAAACAGCTGTGCAAGTGTAAACAAAGAAAACTGTAAACGATAGGTCTCCCGTGTTCATCTAATGGATCCATGAAAACTTCGGAATAGGCCGAACAAAGCGGTTAATGATACACACATACAAATAAACAGCCAAGTAAACGTCCTCAACACATGGGATACTGCGCGACTAAAGTTTATAAACAAGTTTAAGACTCTAAGTTTGTATGAACACATGAACATCCCAAAACATTAAAAATAAAAAGGGATTAGGTACGAGATTACTCACTTGATAAACGATGCGGTGTAAGATAAAGCAAGGACCAACTTTAAACAAGCACAAGTTAACCTATAAATAAGATTATTGTTTTAATGATTTGTTTTAAGTCTTGATTATAAGTTAGCATAAGTAAATTATTATATATATTATATTACCGGAAAAGCAGTGCAGAACAGGGAGGAGGACGGAGGCAGAGAGGAAGACGGCAGAGAGAGCAAGGAGCAAGAGAAAAAGGAGAGTTTAAGTGCTTTGTGTGTGTAGTGTTAGGGAAAATAATATTATTATTTATAGAGAAACCCTAGGAGACACAATCCCTAGAAAAGGGGAAAAGATTCCAAGACAAACAGAACAAGACAAAACAAAAGATATCAAAAGCAAGTTCAGAAAAGTAAAAGATATCAAAAGATATGGCAGCAGGGAAAAAGGGAAAAAGGCTGACAGGGAACAGTAAAAAGGCATGGGCGGTTCAGATAAAGGTACTGGTCAAGCATGGAAAAGCAGATCTCAAAAGATAATGTCAGTCACTTTTTCTGCCAACCAATGGGGTTGGTGCGCATGCTGCGCCGAAAGTAACTTTTCAGACATAAAGCAGATTAGGTCAACAGCACGGAGATATGACAACACAAAAGCAAACAAGCAAGTTAAAACAGGACATAAGACAGCGCGAGAAAGCTTCGAGCGCTCGCGCGAGAAGATTCGAGCGCACGCGCGAGAGCAAAGGCAGACACAGATCAAGAGAGCGCGAAGGCAGACAGAACCAACCTTAACGCGTCGCGGGAAGAACTACATTTCTAAGCGCGCCGCGGGAAGAACTTCAATTCTAAGCGCGTCGCGAGAAGAACTATATTCCTTAGCGCGTCGCGGGAAGAACGGTCTCCATAGCGCGCCGCGGGAAGAACTAAAATCCTTAGCGCGCTGCGGGGACAGTTCGTCTCGCATATCGCAGTAACAGGTGGTCTTCACGCAGGCTTCCTTGTAAGGGGTCTGGCGCGTGGAGCTGCGCAGACAACCTTAGGCGGGAAGAAACAAAGGACAAGCAAAGAGTTAGAAGAGAGGGAAACAAGGCTTAAGGGCGGGACGGCGACAAGAGGGAAAAGAAGGCGGAAAGAGAGAAGAAGGAAGAGGGACGGGACGGCGGAAAGAAAGAGAGAGAGAGGCGGGAAGGAAAATATATTATTATTATTAAAAGTAAAACATAAGTATAAATAAATATTAAATCACAAAAGAAAGAGATCGGGTCAGAGAAACGGGTACCTGGGTCGGGTCGGATTCGGGGCAGATGTCACATGACCCGCGTGTCATCTTTGGATGGAAGACGTCCAAATACAAGGTTGGGCACACCACATAATTCGCCCGAGGATGGGAACCTTATGATACACCCATATGGCCACTCGCCGAACATAAAGGTTGGAGAACCTTATTAAAAACCCAACAGCCGCTCGCCGAACATAAATGTTGGGCATCCCTATAAAAAACCCAAATGGCCGCACGCCAAACACAAAGGTTGGGGATCCTTATAAACTCTTATGGCTACGCGCCGAATTTATGACCTGTGTGTCATTCTATGATAAAAAGTCTGCGTGCCAAACTTGCCATCATGATTTAAACCTCTTACAACCCGTAGCAAAGTAGACGCACATGCAAAAAGGTCATAATAGAAAGCATTTGTGAAATAAGCACTACTCCTCACTTCTGAGCATTCCTCATAAGTCCAGCACTCCAACTAACCACTTGAAGGCCCATGAGAAGAACTGGACTGGGGGACATATAGGTGAAGGGTACGTCAAACCCGGTATGGCCTTTTATTTATTACATAATAGATTATGTTTATTACATTATTTTATTTTTGTCTACTAACTACCATTGGGCTAGGGGTTTATGGAGGTAACCCCTAACCGGGCTTGGCCCAATAAAGGTTAGGTTTTCACGATGGTAGCTATGGAGTCCCTATATAAGAAACCTTCATCATTCATTTGAAGCACCTTCTCTTGGACCCTTGGCTTCCAACATATTTTTGTGTCTGTAAACAAGAGGAAACTCTTAGCAGTCACCTCCACTCCCCCAACTTTTCTATGGAAGACCAAGAGTAACTGGAGAAGAAGATCAAGGCGGTGGTCCATTCATCTCGAAGACCGGGGAACTTGGATTTGGATCCGACCCAGATCCATTCCATTTTTCTTCATCATCTTATTTATTTAATAATTCTGAATATACTTAGCTTTGTGGAAAAAGAAAAAAAAAATGACCTTAATCGTCGTCGTTGCTTCTGACTTCGAAACAACATATGACCTTTTTGGTGATGTTTGATTTCCGACATATTCTCCAATCCGATCTAAATAGGGGTCGGATCTGGCTTTGTAAACCTATTGAACACCTATCCACCGCCACCGACCCAACACCATCTGAATCGTCACAGGACAACCACCACCGCAACATCGGTCCATCGAGAACCACCGCTCTGTGAGTATGTTGAATGTGAAGGTTGATGATACGAGGGATAGATCTCCATGTTAAGATAAATCAGTAACAAAAAGATGAATGTGGAAAGGTGATTCACAGGGACATGTGGAAAGGTAGATACGTGTAACCAACAAATGTGAAAGGCTTTAGCCAAAGAAAAATGTACAAGATAATAAATCTTCCTAAGTACAACTTTTGATACATAATTCACTACATATTATCTATTCTCTTTAGTTTGAAGAATGTCTTTATTTTTACCTAATGTCCTATTAAAATCACTAACATGTCATAATAAAATGATGATGATTGAGGAATTTTAGAACCTCTCTCTCTCTCTCTCTCTCTCTCTCTCTCTCTCTCTCTCTCTCTCTCTCAGGTCATGGATTGTGGTGGTGTCGTTAATGGAGTGTGAAACCTGTCAAGCAGGTGTCACCTAATTTGAGTGCTAATTTCGCGCGGAGCAAAAAAAAGTGGGATGCGGTTCCATTTTCAACATAGTGTGGAAAGTGTAACATCATTTTTAATAAATATTTAATGCTTTTATATTTAATAAATAACTGTTAAATACATTATAAAAACTTAAATTAAAAACATACAAAAAAACTTAAAGAAAAAAAGAATTTACTAATTTCGCTTTGCGAAGGTGATCATTCTTTATAGCTAATACTTTTAAATTCTTCATCTTCTCGGTACCTTATTTGAATTAAAACTTATTTATTTATTTTAGTTTTGTTTATTTTAATGCTCGTGTACGTGGCTCTCAATTTCTCAAACTTTGCCCACACTTGGTCAAATCTTTCTTATTGTAATGAAGATTATTTAAACTATTTTTCTTTTGTTTATCTCTCTCAATTGAACATTGTGGTTAGTTTGGTGCTTTTTCGATATTCACATAATTCCATGCAACCGAGACCCATTGTCCACAACTTTTCCTTGGTTTGGCGGCGAGCTAGCACATCTTCATCGAGAGGGTCCAGTTTTGGAAGACCGAGACTTTATTCAAGGCTTTACCCTCTTTGACTCATCGTCAATATTATGGAGTCTATGGTACGGGGTTGGGCTGGGTAATTAATGGATTGAAGGTGGAAAAAATGCAATTCCAATAACTATACGATGACGATGGTTGCAAAGAGTAAGGTTGGCTCGGGTTATTAGGGTCGAATGTATGTGGAGGCGAGACTGAAAACGAGTTGTCTTTGTTAAGGTTCATATTTTTAGTTTGGAGTTTGAAGATCTTTGTATTTTGTTTGATATCGGAAGATATGTAATGGTTTAATTTCATTAAAAAGTACTCATTCCGTCCTGTTAAAAGTGTCATGGTTTGAAAAACATAAAGTTTTAAGTAGATTGAATGATTACATTTTTTGTTTATCAAATGACAATAATGCCCTTGGAAATTGGGTCCATCAGTATTGTTTGTTAATGTTTGCTGTGTGTATTTAAGGGTAAATTTGGATATTGACTAATAAACTTTTAAAAGCGGACATTTTTGTGTGCTCACTTTTCACCACCGCCTACTTTCTCCTTTGTTTTTTGAACATAATCGGAGTTAGTAAACGCCATTGCATCATCGGTATATATTGGGTCTTAAAAGTGTTGTTTTGTAAAATACAATATCAGAGGAAGGAAGAAGGTTTGGTTTATTATTTTCTGAATGATTAATACATCAACTTATGATATATATATATATATATATATAAACAAATAAGAGAAGCATATGTCGGTATGCCATATTTTAAACAGGAGATATGCATATTTTAATTTGAATTACTAATTTAAATTTGACTCCAATACTCCCCTCAAGCTGGAGTATGAAGATTACGAGCACCTAGCTTGTCAACTAAAACTCGTATTTGTTGTGCTCCAATGGTTTTGTGAAAATATCAGCAACTTGTTGCTTTGTTCCAATTTGAACGGGCAAAATTTCCTTGGACTCCACTCTTTCTCTGACGAACTACAATCCATCTCAACATGTTTCGTACGTTCATGAAAAAAAGGGTTGTTGGCAATATGTTTTGCAGCAATATTGTCACAATATAGTGGAGTGGCACATGTACAACAAACTTGAAAATCTTTCAACAACCACCTAACCCATAACACTTCAATCACCGTGCTAGCCATAGCACGATACTCTACTTCAGTAGAAGAATGTGAAACAACTGATTATTTCTTAGTTTCCATGAAATTGGGGCACCTCCTAATAATAATAAATAACCTGTTCGTGACTGGCGTATGATAGTGCACCCTAACCATTCTGCATCACAATATGTAACAAGACTCAAATCTCCCTCTTTTGGCAATAAAATACCTTGCCCTGAAGTGGACTTTAAATACCGAAGTATTCGAATAGCAGCATCCATATGTTCCTGTCGTTGGTCTGAGACAAACTGGCTCAGAATATTTACTGAGTACGCAATATTCCGTCTAGTCGCCTGTAAGTACAATAATCTCCCTATCAACCTTCGAAACTGGGAGGCATCAGTTTTCTCGCTCTCAAGACACCGATCAGTTTTTAAATTTTGTTCCATCAAAAATGGACTGGGACGACAACCAAGCTGGCCACAATCTTCTAAAATGTCTAACTTGTACTTACGTTGACTTAGAACCATACCATTAGCCTCCCTGGCCACTACAGTTCCTAAAAAATACTTCACGGAACCTAAGTCTTTGACGCTGAATTTGGCATCTAAAAAGACTTTGGTCTGTTTGATCTTTTCTTCATTATTTCTGGTAATAATTAAATCGCCAACATAAATTAATATGGCAACAAATGAAGACCCTGAAACGTATGTGAATAACGAGTGATCGGCCTTCGATTGATGGTAACCTACTTCAATTAAAGTAGTAGTAAACTTATGATACTAATTCCTTAAAGCCTGTTTCAAACCATAATGTGATTTTCGGAGTCGACAAACTCTAGTTTCTTTCTTCTTGGAAAAACCTTGAGGAATTTGACTATACACTTCTTCCTCTAAGTCTCCATGCATAAATGCATTATTCACGTCGATTTGATGAATTATCCAGTCACGTTTAACCGCAACGGTGAGAAGAACTCTTACTGTTACAAGTTTGGCAACATGAGCAAACGTCTCATGGAAGTCAATCCCTTTCATTTAAAGTAAAACCCTTAGCCGCCAAACGTGCCATATATCTCTTGATTTCACCATTAGGCTTGTGTTTAATTTTGTATACCCACCTAGAATCAATGGTGCGTTTGCATTCAGGTAGGTTTTATAAAGTCCACGTTTCATTTTTTTCAAGAGCTTCGATTTCTCTTTTCATGGTGTTAACCCAGTTTTCGTCCTGCATGGCTTGATGAAAAAATTTCGGCTCATCCTTATAAGTGATGGCCCCTAAAAAGGCTTTGTGAGATTTAGAGAATTTATCATAGGATAAATAATTAGAAAGAGGATATACCGTGGAAGAAGATCGATTGTCTGTGGTGCGTGAATGGTCAATGGATGGTGGAAAATTTATGTGAAAACCATCAAACCACTTTGGATGAGAGATGTTTCTTTTTAATCTTTTTCGGCCTCTTGCCTCGGAATCTATCTAATTGTTGTTATCTTCCTCATGAACATTATTGGAGATATCAAGTTGTTGTATAACATTTTCTTTGCTTATATTTCATTGTGAAGATTCATAGTTTCTGCTGGACCCACATTTGTTTGTGGGCTCTCTACACTAGGACTCACCTGATGATTACTTTATTCTCAATGCTAGGATCCAACTCATTATTTGTTTGTGTGCTTTCATCGTTTGGATCGAACCCACCATCATTTCCCTTGGTGACATCACTTATCAAAGAATACTAAATTTCTTCATCAATGTGAGGAGGCTCGAACATTTATTTGTCATCTGTTTTCGACTTGATTTCTTTAATAGGAAATTCTTCCTCCACAAAACGAACATCGCGTTTCGGGAAAATTTTACCATGTTCAACATCATAGAATTTGTATCCTTTTGTGCCTTGAGGATATCCTAAGAAAACCCTGGGCCTCCCCCTGATTTGGAACTTATCCCTCCGGTTTCCGTGCTTCAGTAGTATACCAGACAACCAAAAACTTTCATGCCCTTGTAATCGGCTTCCCTTTCAAAAACCAATTCATACGAGGTTTTGTTTTTTATGGCATTTGAGGGTAACAGACTTATAATGTATGTCGCAACTTGTATACATTCACCCCAAAATATTCTTGGCAAGCTTGCTTGAAACATACGTGAACGAGTAGTCTCAAGGAGATGACGATGCTTACGTTCCACTACCCCGTTTTGATGGGGTGTGTGTGGACACATTGTCTCTAGTAAGATCCCTTCCTATGAATAAAAGTTCCTCATTCGGTTGGAAATAAATTCTCCACCGTTATCACATCGGATCTTCTTAATCTGCTTCCCAAACTGTGTTTTTATCATCATTTGAAAGTTCATTAGACATTCTCTTGCATTGCTTTTGTGTTTAATGAGATAGGTTCATATCACCCTACTAAAATCGTCAACAATGGTTAAAAAGAAACAAGCATATGAGGTAGATGGCTTTCGATATTTTCCCCAAACATCACAATGTATCAAGTCGAAACAAGCATTGCTTTTTATATAGCTTTTTTGAAACAGTATGCGAGTAAACTTAGCTTTATTACAAGCATCACAGTTATTGTCCTTAAAATTAAAACAAATATTCTTAAAAAAACCAATTCGACATAATTTATCGTATGAGGCATGACCCAATATTTGATGCCAAACTTCCGCATCCGTCTTAGATAACATTACTTTCTTTTCTCTGATCACCATGCCCATCCGAAAAAGACCATTCACGCATTTACCCACTCCAATCATATTCTTCGAATGTAAGGTCTGCATGCAACAAAAATCAGGAAAGAAACTCACAACACATTGAAGATTCGTGGCAAGTCTGCCTACAGAAAGTAGGTTGAAATTAAAATCAGGAATATATAGAACCCTTGTTATTTTTGTTTGATTTGTTAACGTGCTTTCACCAATGGCCTTAACAGTTATGCTATCACGGTTTGGTATCATGACGGGTGTTTCGTTTGTACATTCTGTGTACTCTTCAAGTAAATTGAGTGTGTGGACTATAGGTTCCGTTGACCTAGAGTCTATAATCCACTCATCATCTTGGTTAAACTTACCTGCCATAGACATATTAGCCTTAGGTATATTGTCACACCCTCAAAATCCACTAACGGAGTTTTACCGTCAGAGGGTGTGAACTGGCAGGATCGGAATCATTAGTTATAACCAAACCCAAGAAAACGTTTAAATGAAAAATAAGTGCGGAAGCGTAAAACCTTAATTCAAAAGTTGCGTCACGCAGGACGACTTAAAACCAAATATAAATGTTAAAATTAAGTTTGCAGAGTAAGATGTTTAACAATTAATGCATGCTCCTAAACCGCGCGCCCGCCTCGGCTACCTGAGAATAACATACTAAAAGGGGTCAACACGAGGTTGGTGAGTTCACAAGTTATATAAGATAAATCGTTTAGCGTTTGAGTTCAGCGTTTTCGTTAAGTGTTTTGCGTAACCACGTTACGGCGTTTAAAAGTTTTGCGTAACCACGTTACGGCGTTTAAATGTTTTGCGTAACCACGTTACGGCGTTTAAGTGTGTAACCACGTTACAGCGTTTAAGTGTGTAACCACGTTACAGCGTTTAAGTGTGTAACCACGTTACAGCGTTTAAGTGTTACCAGATAATGTTATGTCAAATTATATATCGATAGGTAGCTAATCTATACAACAAGTATTACTAAGTGGTTCGAGACCGAAGCTGACTGTTTATCAAGTGCCCGTCACCAGGTCAACCCAGACCATGGCAAGTGTTAGCCAAAAATTACACCCACTCAACCTCCAGTTGAGCTTAGCGTCGGGTGGGGTTTGTCAAACCCAGTAGTACTACTCAACAGTGACTCGCTATTCCAAATATTAACCGGTTCGATGCGTGGGACTTCAAGGGTTACGTGCCGCTTAGCCTCTACAAGTGATATATATAATTTATAACAAAATCTTAAATATGTGTTTATCTCAAAAATGCGTTTATCGGAGTATGTTATCTCCCCCAAGTGAAAAACGTTTGAAAACAGTTCAAAGAGCGGGGTAAGTGAACTCACTGTTTGCGAAGAATATTCCAAATTAGATCACCGAGTGATGCGCGTCGTAGAAAACTCTCTAGCGTTCTAAAATAACAAAGAGATTTTCTAAGTATCGGAACGTTTAACGAGTCTCTAGACTCGGCACATAATACCTATGCACGTATCATGTTTCGTGTTTCGTTTGTGAACCGTGTGTGATTTAAACAAGTACAATTGTGATACGATACACGAGTGAGCAATTACTTTCGTGTCATGTATTAATAACATACTTACAAGCAATTATTCCCGTAAGGGCATTTTGGTCAACAAACAAAGACTAACTAACCATTATTCCCCATAAGGGCAATTTGGTCAATTCATGGCAATCAAACTAGCAACTATTCCCCGCAAGGGTATTTTGGTCAAAATACAACAATTATATAAAAACTATCATATTTCATGCATTCCTACACAACTCAGCAGCTAGTTTCATTGTGACAGAATTTCTACTTGAAAGATTGTACTATTTCACCGATCATATCATCTCAATTAATTCACCAAAAATCACCACTGAAACATACATGTCTTAGGTTTCCAGAACATATTTTATATTATTTTTATTCCATATAGATTTCTCATAATGATCAAAACACTACAGTAAACTCATATCAGTCAGATTCATGCACAACAGAATGTTATTTGCAATTCCCGGTAAACGAAAAATCCAATAAATTCAAGACCACTTGGGTTTGGTTCCTAACTCAGTGAGTCAACTTCCAGAAGTGGAACCAACCCAATTGGCCTCGTAGTTCATGAGATATAGAATTTACAATATAACCTAACAGCAGGTCTAACAGCTCAGCTTTGCATCACGTTTTTGTAAAATCATAAAAGTATACTTCCACTTATCCAAAAATTACGAATTTATACTTTATAGAAACTAGACTCAACCTAGTTTACTGCAGTACCCACAATCTCAATCAATTTTCACGTTTACACTTCGTTACAGTCAGTTAAACATCGTATATACATTCTGTCCAGAATCTGTTCACATCAAAACTCAACAAAATAACAATCTATGAACTATTATGCATCCATATAACCCTCTAGACACTATAACTACTATCCATGCATATCAATCACACCATACATACAAGATTAGGGTTTGTGTTTTAATTCAAATCAAGAACAACAATCAATCATGTATCAATATCAATCTAGTTTATCAATCATCATGAATTCAACAACCATCATGTTAACTCATACATACTTATCAAAATCGGCTGCCTAGGGTTCTTAATTAACCCATTAAACATCAAAATTAAACAACAAGAAGGTAAAGGATGATCAATTATACCTTCCTAGCACCTAGTTCTTGGATTAAACACTTGATTAGGGTTTGTATGTGTGTATGAAAGTGACGGCAGCCTTGGAGAGGGGAGGTGAGAGCTCCGATCGGGATTTGGAAGGAATAATAATAATAGGTTAGGGTTTAGTTTAGGATATATTTATAAGCAAACAAGTTACACTCTAGTCCTTCTACTTTCAAGTGTTGTTTTTCTAGAACATTCCATCATACTTGGACAATAAGTTAACATGACCATAGTATTATCACATAGCACATAATCCTAACACATAATAATCATATAATTATTGTTTTTACGTTTGTCGTTTATTTATCAATCGTTTGCGTCAACTCGTTTGCGTTTCGGTGCAAATCCCGAAAGACTACCCATGTAGTGAGTGTTAAGCGTCATTTAAACCCTAGTTTAAATGTAATGAAGTGTACGTTATAGATTCAACGATCTTAAAGTTTGAATTGACGGAGTTGAGTTAACGGAGTTAACCTGAAATTGACGATTGTCACATCATTCCCATGTTAAAGAATTTTCGTCCCGAAAATTTGAGTCAAGTCGTGATGAGAGTCTGAAAGAGTAAGAAGAAAAATTTTCAGTTTGTCATATCATCCCCTAGTAAAAAGAAATTTCGTCCCGAAATTTAATTCATACCTTCGGTGATGTTTGACGGTTTGCCGGGTTTCGCGGTTTTCGGTGTTTGGTTAGCCCTTCAAAAAGGTGAGGATACTTTTTCATCATTTGATCCTCGCGTTCCCACGTGAACTCCGGTCCACGTCTCGAGTTCCAACGAACCTTAACGATTGGAATTTTGCTGTGTTTGAGTGTTTTGGTTTCCCAATCCAAAACTTCGACTGGTTCCTCAATGAACCGTAACTGTTCATCAACTTGCAGTTCCTCCAAAGGGACTACTTGGGTTTCATCAGATAGGCATTTCTTCAAATTTGATACGTGGAATACATCGTGTACGCCACTGAGTTCTGTTGGTAGGTCCAGTCGGTACGCCACCGGACCAATGCGCTCAGTTATCCGGTACGGACCAACATACCGTGGGTTGAGTTTGTTTCGCTTACCAAAGCGAACTACACCTTTCCAAGGTGAGACTTTGAGTAACACCCGATCGTTCACTTTAAATTCGAGAGGTTTTCGGCGCTTGTCGGCGTAACTCTTTTGGCGATCCCGTGCTGCTGCCATGCGATTTCGGATTTGAACAATCTTTTCCGAGGTTTCGAGTACCAGTTCTGGACCAGTGATTTGGCTGTCACCCACCTCTGCCCAGCAGAGTGGTGATCGACACTTCCGTCCGTACAGCGCTTCAAACGGCGCTGCCTTAATACTTGCGTGGTAGCTGTTATTATACGAAAACTCTACCAAGGGTAAGTGGGGTTCCCAACTTTTTCCGAAATCTAAAACGCATGCACGCAACATATCCTCCAGGGTCTGAATAGTCCGTTCACTTTGCCCATCCGTCTGAGGATGGTATGCTGTACTCATATCGAGACGTGTGCCAGTGCGCTTTGCAGCGACTTCCAAAAGTGTGAGGTAAAACGAGAATCTCGATCGGAAATGATCGAGACAGACACTCCGTGTCTAGACACCACTTCTTTCATGTATACTCGAGTCAGTCTTTCCATTTTGTCCGTTTCCTTAATCGCTAGGAAATGTGCCGATTTAGTCAACCGGTCAACGATCACCCAGATGGTATCGCATCCCGTCGGTGTCTTAGGCAAACCCGTAATAAAATCCATTGAGATGTGCTCCCATTTCCACATTGGGAGTTCCGGTTGTTGCAGTAGACCAGATGGTTTCTGGTATTCAATCTTGACTCTGGCACAAGTCAAGCATTTGCTCACGTAGGTGGCAATGTCGGCTTTCATGTTCGGCCACCAGTAAAGTGCCTTTAAATCATGATACATTTTATCTGAGCCAGGGTGGATAGAATATCGGGACTTGTGAGCTTCGTCCATCACTAGAGTTCTCAACTCTCCGTATCGTGGAACCCAAATCCGGTTCTCAAAATATCGGACCCCGTCCGATCTGGTTTCAAGTTGCTTGTTCATGCCCCGCATGAGTTCCGATGGAAGATTTTCATCTTTCAAAGCTTCCAGTTGCGCATCGCGAATCTGATCGGGTAAGCTGGCATGAATCGTAAGTTGCAATGCTCTTACTCGTCTGGGTTTTTCTGTTTCTTTTCTGCTGAGGGCGTCGGCCACCACATTGGCCTTGCCAGGGTGGTACTTGATTGCACAATCATAATCTTTAAGCAGCTCGACCCAACGACGCTGTCGCATGTTCAGCTCTTTCTGATCGTAGATATGTTGGAGACTCTTGTGGTCGGTGTAAATGGTAAACTTGGTACCGTACAAGTAATGCCTCCATATCTTAAGAGCAAACACCACAGCTCCGAGTTCCAAATCATGGGTCGTGTAGTTCTTCTCGTGAACCCGTAGTTGTCTAGAGGCGTAGGCTATAACCTTCTCGAGTTGCATCAGCACACAACCGAGACCTTGTATAGATGCGTCACAGTGTACCTCAAAATTTTCTGTTCCCTCGGGGAGGGCTAAAATAGGGGCGCTACAAAGCTTGGTTTTCAACAGTTGGAAAGCGGATTCTTGCGCGTCACCCCAGTTGTACTTAGTGCCCTTGTGAGTCAAAGCGGTGAGGGGTTGAGCAATCTTTGAAAATCCCTCGATGAAACGCCGATAGTAGCCGGCCAGTCCTAGGAATTGTCGCACTTCAGTCGGAGTCTTAGGTGCTTCCCAGTTTTTGATGGCCTCTACCTTACCGGGATCGACATGGATACCATTCTCGTTGATCACATGTCCTAAAAAGTGAACCTCGCGAAGCCAAAATTCACATTTCGAGACTTTAGCATACAGTTGTTCCTTCTTCAGTAGTTCCAGAATTATCCTTAAGTGCTCTTCGTGGTCAGTCTCGTTCTTGGAGTAGACAAGAATATCATCGATGAAAACAATCACGAACTTGTCGAGGTACGCCTTGCATACTCGATTCATGAGATCCATAAATACGGCTGGCGCGTTGGTTAGGCCAAAAGGCATAACCGAGAACTCGTAGTGACCATACCGTGTTCTGAAAGCCGTATTTGAAATATCTTCTTCGCGCACTCTCAACTGGTGGTAACCGGATCGTAGATCGATCTTCGAGTAGTAACTCGATCCCTGAAGCTGGTCAAATAAATCATCAATTCGGGGTAAAGGATAACGGTTCTTGACCGTCACCTTGTTCAACTCCCGGTAGTCGATGCACATCCGAAAAGTCCCGTCTTTCTTTCGGACAAACAAGACAGGGGCTCCCCATGGCGATGAGCTAGGTCGGATAAAACCCTTATCCAACAAATCTTGCAACTGAGTTGACAACTCCTGAAGTTTCGCCGGTGCGAGTCGATACGGGGCTCGTGCTATGGGTGCTGCACCGGGTGTCAACTCGATTTGGAATTCGACTTGACGAATAGGAGGGAGTCCGGGCAAATCCTCCGGGAAAACTTCCGGAAAGTCTCGCACAACCGGTATGTCTTCAATTCGTTTCTCCTCCGCGGGTTTCTCAACAATCTGCGCCAAAATTGCCGGATGACCCTTTCGTAGATACTTCTGTGCTTTCATAAGGGTGATGATGCTGTTGGTCATGCCGCTTCTCTCGCCTCGGACCGTAATGATCTCGCCGGAAGGGGTGGTAATATGGACTATTTTATCATGGCATATAATCTCCGCTCGGTTCTCGGATAACCAGTCCATGCCGACAACGACATCGAAACTACTAAGCGTAAAAGGAATAAGGTCGATGTCAAAAACATGACCTGACAGTTTCAACTTACATCCCGCAAGTATATGAGTTGTTACTACAGTTTTACCATTAGCTAATTCAACAGGAAACTTAGCGTCTAACGGGGTTGGAGTAAGGTCTAAAAGTTGGCTAAAGGCTTTCGACACAAAACTCCTATCAGCTCCAGTGTCAAACAAAATGGAAGCAAAATAATCGTTTACAGGGAACTTACCGGACACCACATGCGGATCATTGCGGGCTTGACCCGATCCAATCACAAACGCTCTTCCTTTGCCATTTCCTCCATCGTTAGTGCCACTTCCATTGCCCCCATTGTTGTCATTATGTTTCAGCTTGGGGCAATCCTTCCGGAAATGACCTTCCTGTCCACATTCAAAACATCCCTTAGTCGTCATCGGTTGCTTAGGAGCACCCTTTGCCGCAAGGTCTCCTCTACATTCTTTCGCTTGGTGACCTATCTTTCCGCATCTTTGACACTTGACACGGTCACACTGGCCAACATGATGATAGTTGCACCTGTTGCACTTTGGATACTTCCCAGCATATCCGCTCGAAACCTGCCCGCTACCGTTGTTGTTGGAGTTGTTGTTGTTATGATTCTGAGTGTTAAAGCTCCGGGTGAACTCGGGTTTACGGTAGTGTTGTTGCGGTGGGAGGTTCGAGGATGAAGATCTGGTGTTGTCGAACTTTCTCTTCCCGCTGTTCGGGTTGCTGTTGTTGTTACTGTTGCTGACGTGGTCATTACTCGGGTTGTCACGGGCTTTAACAGTCGAACCCCTCGGTGGTAACGCACCCTGGGTCACAGCCTGATCCGTCAGTTTGTGAGCCAAACGGATCGCTTGTTGGATCGTGGCTGGTCTGGAAGACGTCACCATACCCTGAATCTGTGGTGCTAACCCATCAATGTACATCTCTATTCTCTTGCTCGGCGGATCCACCATCCGCGGACACATCACTGCCACTTATTAGTCTAATTAAAAATTCATGATTAAAACCATTGTATTCGCTACAAAGTATTTCCAATCAATCCTTAAAATTATAGAAAAATAATAGTTCGGATGGAGACAACCCCTCCATCTAAGTGTCATCCTCACTAGATGTCGTCATCTGAGGACACCTCTGAATGTGCCTCCTCCTCAGCTGGTTCCTCCTCCGGTTCTTCTTCAGGTTCCTCCTCGGGCTCCTCTTCGGGATCTTCCTCGGGATCCTCCTCAGGCTCCTCTTCGGGATCTTCTTCAGGTTCTACATCAGGCTCCTCTTCGGGATCTTCTTCAGGTTCTACTTCAGGCTCTGCCCCAGGCTCGGCCTCAGGCTCTGCCTCAGGGTCGGCTGCGTTCTGAGCAATCTGCATTTGTAGGATATCGCAACGCTCTAACGCTATTTCGGTTCGGGTCCTTGCTTCTTGGAGTTGCTCTTGCAAGTCTATCATCTCGGCTTGCATCTTCATCATAACCTTGGTTTGTTGCTCACTAGTCTCTTGCATTTCTTTCATTGCCGCTGCCATGCGGGCAATCTCCTCCTGAGTCTCGGTTCCATCTTTTAACAATCTGGAAACGTTCTCTCTCGTGTAGCGCATGTAACCCACATCACGCTCCAAACATGAAACAACGGCTGCGAGAACTCTCTCTACAGGTTCGGTTATGGGTGGTAGGGTGTTGGGATAAGCAGGGTGGTTCGGGTGAGGCAATGGGGGAACTTGTTCACGGTAGACCATACGTCTGATCATGTTGGGGTACCATTCCCAGCTAACGTTGTTGTCATACAAGCCTCCGGATAGGCGGTACCTCTTCGGTGCAGGAGCTTCGAGTTCCGGGACTACGCGGGGGTGGCGAGGCAGTAGGTAACTGCGGTTCCTTCCCGTGAGCATGCGTCATCGAATCGGATGATGATGAGGGTGGCGTCGACATCCCTACAGGTAAGCCGTGTATGCGCGCGCGTATGAGCGAAAGAGGTAAGAGATAAGATTACAAGACTACACAAACCTATGCAGTGCGTATTATTATAACTAATGGGTCGTCGCGGTTATAGTCTAGTATGCATGCAGTTTCTAGTTCGCTATAACCAATGGCTCTGATACCAATCTGTCACACCCTCAAAATCCACTAACGGAGTTTTACCGTCAGAGGGTGTGAACTGGCAGGATCGGAATCATTAGTTATAACCAAACCCAAGAAAACGTTTAAATGAAAAATAAGTGCGGAAGCGTAAAACCTTAATTCAAAAGTTGCGTCACGCAGGACGACTTAAAACCAAATATAAATGTTAAAATTAGGTTTGCAGAGTAAGATGTTTAACAATTAATGCATGCTCCTAAACCGCGCGCCCGCCTCGGCTACCTGAGAATAACATACTAAAAGGGGTCAACACGAGGTTGGTGAGTTCACAAGTTATATAAGATAAATCGTTTAGCGTTTGAGTTCAGCGTTTTCGTTAAGTGTTTTGCGTAACCACGTTACGGCGTTTAAAAGTTTTGCGTAACCACGTTACGGCGTTTAAATGTTTTGCGTAACCACGTTACGGCGTTTAAGTGTGTAACCACGTTACAGCGTTTAAGTGTGTAACCACGTTACAGCGTTTAAGTGTGTAACCACGATACAGCGTTTAAGTGTGTAACCACGTTACAGCGTTTAAGTGTTACCAGATAATGTTATGTCAAATTATATATCGATAGGTAGCTAATCTATACAACAAGTATTACTAAGTGGTTCGAGACCGAAGCTGACTGTTTATCAAGTGCCCGTCACCAGGTCAACCCAGACCATGGTAAGTGTTAGCCAAAAATTACACCCACTCAACCTCCAGTTGAGCTTAGCGTCGGGTGGGGTTTGTCAAACCCAGTAGTACTACTCAACAGTGACTCGCTATTCCAAATATTAACCGGTTCGATGCGTGGGACTTCAAGGGTTACGTGCCGCTTAGCCTCTACAAGTGATATATATAATTTATAACAAAATCTTAAATATGTGTTTATCTCAAAAATGCGTTTATCGGAGTATGTTATCTCCCCCAAGTGAAAAACGTTTGAAAACAGTTCAAAGAGCGGGGTAAGTGAACTCACTGTTTGCGAAGAATATTCCAAATTAGATCACCGAGTGATGCGCGTCGTAGAAAACTCTCTAGCGTTCTAAAATAACAAAGAGATTTTCTAAGTATCGGAACGTTTAACGAGTCTCTAGACTCGGCACATAATACCTATGCACGTATCATGTTTCGTGTTTCGTTTGTGAACCGTGTGTGATTTAAACAAGTACAATTGTGATACGATACACGAGTGAGCAATTACTTTCGTGTCATGTATTAATAACATACTTACAAGCAATTATTCCCGTAAGGGCATTTTGGTCAACAAACAAAGACTAACTAACCATTATTCCCCATAAGGGCAATTTGGTCAATTCATGGCAATCAAACTAGCAACTATTCCCCGCAAGGGTATTTTGGTCAAAATACAACAATTATATAAAAACTATCATATTTCATGCATTCCTACACAACTCAGCAGCTAGTTTCATTGTGACAGAATTTCTACTTGAAAGATTGTACTATTTCACCGATCATATCATCTCAATTAATTCACCAAAAATCACCACTGAAACATACATGTCTTAGGTTTCCAGAACATATTTTATATTATTTTTATTCCATATAGATTTCTCATAATGATCAAAACACTACAGTAAACTCATATCAGTCAGATTCATGCACAACAGAATGTTATTTGCAATTCCCGGTAAACGAAAAATCCAATAAATTCAAGACCACTTGGGTTTGGTTCCTAACTCAGTGAGTCAACTTCCAGAAGTGGAACCAACCCAATTGGCCTCGTAGTTCATGAGATATAGAATTTACAATATAACCTAACAGCAGGTCTAACAGCTCAGCTTTGCATCACGTTTTTGTAAAATCATAAAAGTATACTTCCACTTATCCAAAAATTACGAATTTATACTTTATAGAAACTAGACTCAACCTAGTTTACTGCAGTACCCACAATCTCAATCAATTTTCACGTTTACACTTCGTTACAGTCAGTTAAACATCGTATATACATTCTGTCCAGAATCTGTTCACATCAAAACTCAACAAAATAACAATCTATGAACTATTATGCATCCATATAACCCTCTAGACACTATAACTACTATCCATGCATATCAATCACACCATACATACAAGATTAGGGTTTGTGTTTTAATTCAAATCAAGAACAACAATCAATCATGTATCAATATCAATCTAGTTTATCAATCATCATGAATTCAACAACCATCATGTTAACTCATACATACTTATCAAAATCGGCTGCCTAGGGTTCTTAATTAACCCATTAAACATCAAAATTAAACAACAAGAAGGTAAAGGATGATCAATTATACCTTCCTAGCACCTAGTTCTTGGATTAAACACTTGATTAGGGTTTGTATGTGTGTATGAAAGTGACGGCAGCCTTGGAGAGGGGAGGTGAGAGCTCCGATCGGGATTTGGAAGGAATAATAATAATAGGTTAGGGTTTAGTTTAGGATATATTTATAAGCAAACAAGTTACACTCTAGTCCTTCTACTTTCAAGTGTTGTTTTTCTAGAACATTCCATCATACTTGGACAATAAGTTAACATGACCATAGTATTATCACATAGCACATAATCCTAACACATAATAATCATATAATTATTGTTTTTACGTTTGTCGTTTATTTATCAATCGTTTGCGTCAACTCGTTTGCGTTTCGGTGCAAATCCCGAAAGACTACCCATGTAGTGAGTGTTAAGCGTCATTTAAACCCTAGTTTAAATGTAATGAAGTGTACGTTATAGATTCAACGATCTTAAAGTTTGAATTGACGGAGTTGAGTTAACGGAGTTAACCTGAAATTGACGATTGTCACATATATGGTTACCATGTGAGATTTCTTTAGTTCCTGTAAAGTGCTTGAATAAAGTTCAGTATTGCTCTTCACTTAACCCCCATATCGTCGCCTTTTCATTTGTTTCGACACAACCAACCTTTGGTATAGATTTTTCCCCTTTTCCTTTGCCCATCCACCAATCAAGGTACCCAATTCTCTCAAAACAAGTATCTCGGTTGTGACCAGATTTTCCATAGTGGCTACACTATTCGGTTTCACCAGCCCGCTTTGTCTCGCTTGTTTTGTGGTCTGGCTTGAAAGGAAACCGAATCAATTTGTGACCTCATTGAAGAAGCAATACTTCTCTGTTGCTCATCCTTGGAAGCTAAACAAAAGGCTTCCCCCAAAGTGGGGCTCGGTTTCATTGATAGGAGATGAGTCCTAATTGTTGTGAACTCCATGTCTAGCCCCATGAGGAACTCGTACATTCGTTCCTTCTCTCCAAATTACTTCATCTTTTTTACCGACATCGCATGAACATTTACCACAGATGCAGCGTGGCGGTGACAACACGGTTTGGATTTCATCCCATAAGGAAAGCAATTTTGTATAATATGTGGACACTGAAGCTCCCTCTTGACGCGTAATGGTAAGGGACTGTTTCAACACGTATGCGTGTGGTGCACTTTCTTTACCAAACCGTTTTCTTAGATCGGACCATATCTCAATATAAGTGTTGGCGTATTTTACACTCCCTTGTATATCTTTCTCCATGGCGGTGGTCAACCAACCCTTGATCATTGTGTCGCAAAGCAGCCAGGCCGTGTACGTGTAGCTCATTTGATCCGGTCTCGGGATAGAACCATCCACGAAACCCATCTTGTTTTTGGCGAACAAGAAGTTCGTCATCTCTTGAAACCAGTCGCTATATCTAAGGCCCCCGTCCAGGTGCCCTACCTTTCATGTTAGGTTTACTCATAAACACAGTTCTACAAATCATTGTAAATTAAAACTTTCGCGGAATATTAAAACTTTCATTCATCCATTACAAACATATAAACTTGTTTTTAAAACGTATCATAAAACATCATATTTAAAACATCATTTCTTCCATCTTTGGATGCCAGTCGTTCAATCCTTGCTATGTGTCGTTCTCATGCTAGCTCCTAAAGCGTGTTCACCTACATGCATACTAAACGCTGTGTGAGTTGTAGTTAATCAGACAACTTACCATACAACCACTACATGCATTTATATATATATGTGTGTGTGTGTGTGTGGTCTGAAGACACATAGTCGCTCATCTAACCTGCTCACCTTACCGCTAACCTCTTACTGCCCCTACATCTTAGCCACTTAATTACGGAAGCACAATGAGGCATCCCTCCCACGTACTAATGTGATGCCAACTATTCAACGAAGACACGTAGAGGATTTCCCTCCCACGTACTAACGTCGCGCCACTTAATGAAGAAGGCACGTATAGGCCTACCCTACCACATACTATTGTCATGCCACTCACACCTTTACCAACTCCCTACCACTTCTACCACACTCTATCACGACTTGCCTGCAACACACTTCTCATCATTACATCATTTACATAATAAACAAGGCACATCATAACATTCAAACACACTACTTATCACCTGGAAATCATTCTCCTTGGCGATACGTGCAATGTCCGAAGATCGTTAACGTGCCGACAAACATTACTTTCCCTTCAATAAGTGAAAAATCCGAAGATCCTTCACGCACCGACAGGCATCCATTCATGTCCTTCATATATACTATCACATCAATCATTATAGCATACACTTACCACTTAAGGTAAGTGTATTCACACTTCACACCAAGTATGTACACAGCCCCGAAAACATAACAAGGAAGTGGGGCTTGAAACTCACCTGAGTCCTGCTACGTTCACCGTTAATGGTTATTCCTTTCTTTAGCTTTGCGCGGCTAACTGTATAACAATTATACGTATCAATTTACTATCACTGCTCATGTCACGTTTCTAGTGTAATTATAACCCTCAACGAACGGGGGTCCGGGGGTAGCGCCCCTAGCAGCAGGGTTCTAGGGGCGGCAGCCTCTAGCAGGGTCCAAAGGGCAGAGCCCCTAGCTAGGGTCAAGCTTGGAAAAATTTTATTTTCATTAACTGTCTTAACACATTTTTCATTATAATTCTTAATTAGTATTTTATTTGCTCACTCATAAAGTCTGAGGGCTTTTTTGTAATTAATCCATTTTATCTTAATTCCAGGGACCTTTCTGTTATTCTTTCAAACTTTAGTTCGTCATCCAGTCCTTCAACGAATTGACTTCTTCGTTATTTCTTAACGAATGGACCTTTATAACGAACTGGCCTTTATAACGAACTGGCTTTTATAACGAACCAGGGGTTCATTCGTTAATTCCCCGTTAACGAGTTACTTAACGAATGGCTTAACGAACTGCGGCTAATTCATTATTTCTTCTTAACGATTGGGCATAACGAATTGCTTCTTAATTCGTTACGTTTCCGCTAGCGAACTACGGTTAGGTCAGAGAATATCAGAAACATTCTCTGACATTCGTTAACCTCGTACGCACATCTCCGGCGCCGTCATCGCCGGAAAACAAGGATCTTGCCGGAAAAGCGAGATCTCAGTTGTTTTCCACCATTTTTCATCCTTTTTCGTCCCGTTCGATCCAGATCTGAGCTAGGGTGACCCCTAAGCTCATATTTTGATCGATTTATACCCAATTCCATCCAGATCTCATAACTTTAATGGTTTAGGGTGTAGGCTCGTCGTTTCGCGACTAGATCTTGCGGGTTTGGATCCATACAATCTCACACTATCATTACCTCGGGTCGGGAATCAATTCTTCTTCTTCTTGATTTCGGCTTAGAGAAAGAGAGATGAGAGAAAGCTTAAGTGTGTATTTTGGATGGTTTATGGAATGGGTTGAATGAATGGATTAGAGAATAACTATGGATTATATATTATGGGTCATGGGTTTAAACCCATGGTCCTTTCTTCCTTCCCTTATAATTCAAGTCCATAACCCATATCTATTTAACCCAACACAAGCCCAACTCATAATAATTTATTTTAGTAGCCGATACTGGAAACGGGAATTATATTATTATCCATCTACCATATCAATTTATTCTTCCAAAGTAATAATATTTTTAAGTATTATTTATAGAAATTTCGAGATGTTACACTTTAGTTAGTATCACTAAGAGGATCATTAACCTGCATTTGTATTGGATAATCAGATGCATGGATGTAATATGGAGAACTGTTGTCGATGGATTTGTGGTCGTTTTTGTTACCGCCACCTGATGCATCTTCTCCAGCCATTATTTCTTCAATTTAAACTAGGGTTTATTGGATCTTTAAAAAAAACATGCTCTGATACCATGTAAAATACGATATCAGAGGAAGGAAAAAGGTTTTGTTTATTATTTTCTGAATGATTGATATATATATATATATATAAGCATAACTCAAACTCTATCTCTAAATAAATAAGATAAGCATAAATCGGTATGCCAAATTTTAGACAGGAAATATGCATATTTTAATTTGAATTTGACTCCAATATGTTTGTGTTCATGTTTTATGATTTTTACAGCTCTATCGAACTGCCGATTCTAAATGGCGACTTCTTCTTAATAGGTACTCATTTTTTCTTATGTTTGAGAATTTATTGGTTTAATTACATATATGGGTTGTATCTTTTTGTGAATTGATTTAATTAGGCGTGTATGCCTGTGTTTGCTTACAAGTTAGGTTATGCGTGGTTTTCGTTTTCTAATTCAACAGTTGTAATTATGAGTTCACTTTAAAAAAACTTATATAAAGGTGAGATCATGTAGTGATGTTGCTAATATATTTTGGGATATGCAATGTTATTCAATGATGAACTAATCCGTTGTCTGCTTAAAGGATCTCCGTCACTGGAAGCAAGAAGGAGAGAGAGAGAGAGAGAGAGAGAGAGAGAGAAAGAGGTGCAAAGGTGGAGGATGACCAGACTAGGAGGACAACCAATTAATGTCACTGTCTGAGTTCTTTTCGCAAGTAAATTATCATATCATCTCTATGTGTTTTTGCTCTTCACTTTGTATTTATCCAATTTATTTACATAGGGCTTAAAGGGGGCCTATGGCATAGCAGTTGTGTTTATATTATCTATAGTTGCATTGTTATTTTCTAAATTCCTAAAATGTTATGTCTTCTTTATATGTTAATGATATTGTCTTCTGAAGCTTTTTATGACCTGACAGTCATTTTTAGAGCTCACTGCTAATGAAATTATACGGACCTTTTATAAATAGTGCAAATTAATAAAATGGTTGTTACTTTGAATGTATGTTTTAAATGTCATAATACCATCTCTAAATAAAAAAAAAGAAATTTGATCTCATTTCTCCCAAGTATTATTGTTCCAGAAGTGGAGGATATGTCTTTCCATCTTCATAATGAAAGCTTTATCATTTCTTATGTTCTCTCTTTGTTGTCCTATTTTTACTTTTATTATCAAACTAACGAATTATAGTTTGAATACATTTTTTTTAATTCTAAACAAAAACCAGTAATGACATCAATAAATTCAAAATTGAATTGTAAATAGAATGCATGTCAAAAACGTTTAAAGCAAATAACAAAATTAAAGTTTTAGAAAATAAAAGTTTTGACATTCAAAGTCGAAGGATGAAGACTAAAAGTGTCCGTACGATTTCCTCAATGAAGATTCAAGCTTATTTTTCTTTATCTTATGTCTGTGTTACACTGCCTTTTATAGTGAATATTTGTTTTTTTGCAGGGTCTATTAAAAATGAATATTCAATTTTGTCATCTCTAACACCAGGTAATATGCTTTTAAGCGTAATATGCTTTTAAGCGTTAAACATCATACCAAAACTGAAAGACTGTTATTTGTATTTTTGCATCATGTAAAGGAAGAAGCTCCAAGTTATTGGATGATCGTTTTTTGTAGTTTATTTGTTTTGGTGATAATATGTTATTAATTTCGTCACTACAATGTGTTCTCTCTGTGAAATGCAAGTGTAAGATTGCATAAAAATTGATAATGATTTATTTGCACAGAAAGTAGTATCTGGAGATACAAGACCATCTTATTGTTAGAATATATAGTCGGTTCGGGTCAAGTCAACGTGGGCCGACCTGATTATGACCCGTTAAGAGTCACACCGAGAATAACGAACACCGAGCCCGCTTAAGTTGTTAACTGGACTAGACACGATTGAACGAGATTATGGTGATTAAAGGCTTTTGGTTTAGTGATTTGGGCTCAAAGCTCATTGGGTTTAAAGATGTTTAAACCCTAATATATATATATATATATATATATATATATATATATGTTAATAATATTATGTTCTTAACGAATCACTAACAAAAACCCTAGCCACCATCCGCATACAATCCGGCAGCCGCCATTTCCGGCCACCGGACCTCCGGCTACCACCCACCTTCCACAACCGTTGTCCCTTAGTGACTGCAACCACCACCTCGGCCTTATCTAAGCCGTCGGTGTTGTTATTAGCTTCAGCCGCAAGCTGCAGCTGTTTTCCGGCAACCCTCTGTGATTTCGGCAAGTCCGTTTTTCCGGTGAGCTGCTGTTTCCGGCCATCTGCTCCGCCGTTGTTATTGTCCGGTCAGATATGCCGTCGTCCGACGCCGCCATTAGCCACCTGCTGCCGTGAACAGTAGCTGGAACGTTGGTGTTCGTTGTGTCATCGTCTAGCACAGTTCGTTAGATCTCGGTGTCTCACCCGGTTGTGTATAACCGAGGTATAAATCTTATACTTTAATAATTGGTTGTTGTTTATTACTTCGTGCTCGTATTAGTTGTAACCGGATCCTAGTTCGGGTTTTGGTTCCGTGGTTGTTCGTTTTTTATCCGCTGCATTTTGGTTTTGTGTGTATTATTAATATGATTAATATATACTAAAACGAAAATTATATGTTAAAACGGGTTATAATTGTTTTAACCGTTTTCTTGAACCACCGTTGAAACCCAACAGTGTATCTGAGCCGTGGTTACAACGTGCGATTCGATACCGGTTCCTTTTTAACCGGATCTACATCACAAACTTTAAATCGTTTAAAGTTTTTGATCTAGATTTTATTTCGGATAATTTTGGTTTTGTTCAAAGTTTTGTTTATTTTATTTGACAAATTAAAACGACCCGGAACTTATTGTTTTGAATATGTAAATCCGGCTCCGACCTATGTTTGTTTGGTTGTGTTTGGTTGTTGAGCTTGCTATTTGGTCATATGGATTGTTCAAAGTTGTAAATGGTTATATTTTATTTTTTGGTTTTCTTTTGGCCATGTGGATGGTTTAATTTTGTAATAGGTAATTTTGTTAGTATTATAAATTTGTAATAAAGAAGATCCAAAAGATAACCGAGGACGAGCTCAAGGATTTCTTGGAGTTAGTGGGAGTTCGGACAAGATGACGGGATGCACGAAGAGTCTATCCTTGTGGTTGTTTGGTGTTGTGAACCCCTTGACCCGATCGGTCTTACTAATTGGCTCTAGTGAGACCGATCACCTCTTTTGGCCACTATGGATTTACATATTTTATTTGCTATTGTGGTTGCTTGGTTGTTTATAATAGGTTATAATATCACCAACCTAATACCAAATAAATTTAAAATAAACATTTTTAATTAACCAATTACGTTTTGAAAATTAAAAGCTTTTTGATTTCCAAAACTAATAACTTAATAGATTTTCTATTAACTTAAAATTGGTTAGCCGTATCGCGACAAACTTAGTTTTAATAGGTTATTTAAAACTAAGTGTCCTGAGAGATGAAAGAGTTCATCTATTTGTCCCGATAATAAATAGAGTAAAATTTGAATTTTACTCTATTTGGTAATTTTAAAATTAATCCCAATTTAAAAACCAATAGTCTATGCCAATCCTACTACAAGTCACACTTGAGGCATGCTGTGAAATTTCAAGTGTTTGGAGCTACGACACTGCACTTGTTTTCTAGCCTATCCCATCAAGGTGAAAGCGTTTCATTGACACATTTGGCCCTTTCACATGTGACTGTACTAGGACGACTATTACTTTACTCTCCTATTACGTGCTACAAATGTCTGGAGACTTAGAGTGGGCAAAAATAAGGCTAAACGTATCTATTCAGACGTTGTCTCAATAGGCCTCATAACCGAGAGTTGTGCTCTATTCACAATTGGCAATCGTTGTCAGTCTGCCTAACCACATATTAATGTTGTGTGCTACAGCTGCCTTTAATAACTGGAAACCAGATTCTCAAGTTCCTATTAATGTTATTGGGTCATTAATAATAGGATTACAACGTCGAAAATACTAATTAAATTTACTTTTGCTTTATTAATCAGATGTCGTCAAACAAAAACTCACCCTACGCCATTAAGTCTATCCTTGAGAAGGAGAAACTGAACGGTACCAACTTCATCAAATGGCACCGCAACTCGCGACTTGTTCTCACCATGGCAAAGCGCATGTATGTTCTCGATGGACCTGTTCCAACCGAGCCTGAAAACAATACAGCCGCTGCTCGAAAAGTTCTTGAGAAGCATATGGATGACTCGGCTGATGTCTCCTGCATTATGCTAGCCACCATGACTTTTGAACATGCTAAAGGCTTGGAAGACTTTGGTGCCTATGAGATGCTTGAGCAACTCAAGGGCATGTTCTAGAAACAAGCCCATCAGGAACGATTCGACACCGTGAAGCGGCTCATTAGCTGCAAGATGGCAGAGGGGTCTCCCGTCAGTGCGCATGTCCTAAAGATGAAGGGGCACATCGATCAGCTCAAGAAAATTGATTATCCCCTGCCTGATGTGATGGCAGCGGATTTCATCCTCAACTCTCTCCCCAGTTCTTACGACCAGTTCATAATAAATTTCAACATGAATGCCTGGGTGAAGACAGTGTCGGAGCTGCACAACATGCTCAAAACGGCTGAGATGAACATTCCTTCAAGGACCAATCAAGTTCTAATGATCCGATATGCTGGTGTGAAGAAGCATAAACCCAAGAATCAGGGTTATAAGGGAAAAGACAAGAAGAAGGTTATTGTTGCTGCCAAGTTTGCCACCAACACTAACAAGAAAGTTGCAAAGCCACCGCCGCCGCCCTTTTAGGAGTGCCAGTGCTATAAATGCAACCAAATGGGGCACTGGATGCGCAACTGTCCCGAATACCTTGCTGAGATCAAGAAGAAGAGAGCAAATGGTGAAGACTCTTCTCGAAGTATTTCCATATACATTATTGAACTTTTCATTGTCTCTAGCAACACATGGGTATTTGATACCGGATGTGGTTTCCACATTGTTAATGTCTTGCAGGAGCCTAAGTAATGGAGGAAACTGAATAAAGGCAGCATGGAACCATCGTTGGAGATGGGAAGAGAGTACCAGTTCTGGCAACTGGAGTTTTTCATTTTACTTGTCCATCTAGCCTACTTTTTCCTTTGAATAATTGTTTGTATGCTCCTGGTTTGACCCGAAACATCATTTCACTTTCGTTGTTGTTTGAACAAGGTTTTAAGTAGGTTTTTAATGGCATGGCTATTTCTGCTTACTTAAATGATATCTTTTATTTTGAGGCTAAACCTCGAAATGGTATTTATGAAATTGATGTTCAAACTAATAATAACATATATAATCTTTCAAAACGTATCAGATATAGCATCAATGATACATTTCTTTGGCATTGCCGACTTGGTCACATAATCAAGGCACGAGTTAAAAGACTCCAATCCGAAGGGATTCTTGAATCCACATGACAAGACTCTTTTGACGATTTTGAATCTTGCTTAGCTGGCAAACTCGCCAAGGACTCCTTCACTCATAAGAATGAACGAGCAAAAGATCTGTTAGGACTCATATATACTGATGTGTGTTGACCTTTCAGAATTATGTCTAGAAACCATGAAAGATACTTCGTTTCTTTTATCGATTATTATAGTCGATACACTTTTGCGAAAAACATTAAGATGCTTCGATCAGATCGAGGTGGAGAGTATCTCAGCTCATAGTTCATCACTTATCTAAAAGAACGTGGAATTATTTCACAGCTTACTCCACCTGGCACACCCCAACATATTGGCGTGAGTGAGAGGAGGAATCGAACTTTGCTAAACATGGTTCGATCGATGATGTGTAGAACCAACTTGCCTCACTCCTTTTGGGGTTACGCCCTTATGAGAGCTGCCCGGTTGTCAATCTGGCTCCAACTAAAAAGGTAGACAAAACCCCATATGAGATATGGCATGGGCGAAAGCCCAATTTGTCTTTCCTTAGAGTGTGGAGATGCGATGCTTATATCACAAGTGAATCTGATTATAAGCTCGATTCCCGCGGCGTAAAATTTGTTTTCGTCGGATACTATAACCAAAGTAGTTATTATTTCTTTCATCCTGATACACTTTTCGATTTCTATCAATAGGAAAGGCCACTTCCTTGAGAAAGAATTTCTTGATCGAGGAACTGGAGATAACATTGTCAATCTTGAAGAAATTCAAGAACTACAAACAGCCGCTGATGAAGTTGGAGCGTCTGATCAACAAATTGTTGTTGCTGATACATCATAAATGAATACGAGCGTTCGCAGAAGTAATAGTACTCCCATACCAAATTCTAGATACTTATTGCATTTAGATGGTCCCGAAGTCTTATTAGTAGCCGAGTCTAACAACGAACCTACTAACTACAAGTCTGCCATCTTGGATCCGGAATCTAAGAAATGGCGAGAAGCCATGAACGCCGAGATGCAATCTATTCATGACAATCAAGTATGGAAATTGGTTGAGCTACCCCCTGAAGGTCGGGCAATAGGGAGCAAGTGTATTTTCAAACAAGCATCTCGCGGCTGGAATCTACATTTTGATGAGAAAATCAAAGAGTTTGGTTTTATCAAAAATGAAGATGAGCCTTGTGTTTACAGAAAGGCTAGTGGGAGCACTATATCGTTCATCATCCTGTATGTGGATGGTATACTGATCGATGGAAACAACATTCCTATGCTTAAGGAAGTTAAGCACTGGTTGAGATCTTGTTTTGCAATGAAAGATCTTGGTGAAGCTACTTATATTCTAGGAATCAAGATATACCGAGATAGATCTAAGCGGCTTCTAGAGCTAAGTCAAAGTACATACATAAGCAAAGTCATGGCACACTTCTCAATGGACAAATCTAATATAGGAGTTGTACCCATTGCTAAAGGAACCTCTTTTAGCAAATCACAATCTCCGGCAACGGACATTGAGACAAAGCACAAGCAAGCAATTCCATATGCTTCAGTGATTGGCTCTCTCATGTACGCTATATTATGCACTAGACCTGACATCTCGTATGCTTTAAGCATGACTAGTCGTTTTCAGCAGAGTCCTGGCATTGCCCATTGGACTATAATAAAGAACATTCTAAGGTACTTGAATAGGACCAAAGATATGTTTTGGTGTTTGGGGAGTGGAAGAGGAGCTCACTGTAAGGTGTTACACTGATGCTAGCTTCCAGAGTGACCGAGATGCTTCTCGCTCATAATATGCTTGGATGAAGAAATTCATAGACAACTTCGATCTGGTTCCAAGTTTAGGAAAATGATCGACGTAATATGTGATAACACATGAGCTATTGCTCAAGCCAAAGAGCCCAATTTTCATCACATGGCCAAGCACATTTTTAGTTCCACTATGTACGAGAAATACTAGAACATTAAGACGTCATGATAAGCAAAGTAGACACAGATCAAAATCTAGCAGACCCGTTTACTAAGTCGATGACTCAGGACAAGCATGATCTACATCGAGATGCTATCGGGCTTAGATTTGCTGGTGATTTATTTTGATTTAGTATTTGGATGAATGAACAATTAAGCAGTTGTACTTTTAAGTTCACTTTTGATTAAATGGTTAAATGCAAACATTGAATGATACAACTGTGTTCTATTAATACATTTAATACGTGAATATTGTATTCTAAATTATCCGTAGTCGATCACATTCGTTGGAACGATTCTGAATTAAGACTATTCTGACTTTGGACTCAGGGAGTTGACTTCCAAACTCACAAATCTCATTATGAATGACGTTGGATGTAACTCGCATCAAATCATCTTCATGGATCTTGATCATAAGATGTTTTGATAATAGTATGCTCATTTAGTATACTTAGACCTGAGATACATATTGGAACTTTCGTTTACCAAGGAATATTCTTTGATCATGTTAACCGTTGTTGCGTAACTTCAAGTCATAAAGGCATTGATTGGGAATATTCTGGAGTTCAGTGGGATTTGTATGTAGTCAAGATGGGATTCTGTACTCCTACATGAAATGTAACAGCTAGACATCTTGGCGCCCTCGTTGATTCAAACTGGTAAAGTGTGAGGCCTCACCCAAACTTATTGTGTGTTTGATTGGATCACTTTGACTCTATATCAAGAACTACAATAATTGAACACTATATGAGATTGATTTCGTGTACAGAAAGGATAGATGACACCGATTACTATAAGTTCATTATCTTGCAATAATATATTCCAAGATATTTTGGTTATGAATTTAAAAATGTCATAATTAGTCGGGGACAACTATGTGTAGTTAGAACGCCTCTAGCTGTCAGCATTGTTCTACTTGATCCAAACCTGTCCAAGTGGGGGACTGTTGGAATATATGGTCGGTTCGGGTCAAGTCAACGCGGGCCGATCCGATTATGACCCGGTAAGAGTCACACCGGAAATAACGAACATCGAGCCCACTTAAGTTGTTAACTGGGCTAGACACGATTGAACGAGATTATGGTGATTAAAGGCTTTTGGTTTAGTGATTTGGGCTCAAAGCCCATTGGGTTTAAAAATGTTTAAACCAATTTATATATACATATATATACAGGGGAGATTTCAATTAAGAACCCCTTTGAGTTTTAAGAACTCGAAAGAACTCAGTGTAACAATTTTTTTTCGAATTTTTTTTACACATGCATAATATATGTAAGTTACATACACGTAAAAAAATTACAGAATTTTTTACGCACCGAGTCGACTTTTTACACATGTGTAACGGACGTAAAAGTTAGTGTAACCACTTACATATTTATTCTCTCTCCTACTTTGACTTTTTTGCCAGATTTAATCTCAATCACATATTTCAATTCATTTAATTAAATGTGTGGCCTAGAATTGAGTTCTTAAGTTCTTAAAACTCAAAATGGTTCTCAAAATATTCCTCCCCTATATATATATATATATATATATATATTAGGTTAATAATATTATATTATTAATAAATCACTAACAAAAACCCTAGCCACCATCCTTATACAATCCGGCCACCGGATCTCCGGCTACCACCCACCTTCCACAACCGTTGTCCCTTAGTGACTGCAACCACCACCACCGTCTTATATAAGCCGCCGGTGTTGTTATTAGCTTAAGCCGCAAGCTGCAGTCGTTTTCCGGCGACCCTCTGTGATTCCGGCAAGCCCGTTTTTCTAATGAGCGGTTGTTTCCGGCCATATGCTCCGCCATTGTTACTGTCCGGTCAGATCTGCCGCTGTCCGACGGTGCCATCAGCCACCTGCTGCCGTGAACAGTAGCTGGAACGTTGGTGTTCATTGTGTTATCGTCTAGCACAGTTCGTTAGATCTCGGTGTCTCACCCGGTTGTGTATAACGGATGTATAAATCTTATACTTTAATAATTGGTTGTTGTTTATTACTGCGTGCTCGTATTAGTTGTAACCGGATCATAGTTCGGGTTTCGGTTCCGTGGTTGTTCATTTTTTATCCGCTACGTTTTGGTTCGTTTATATTATTAATATGATTAATATTTACTTAAACGAAAATTATATGTTAAAATGGGTTATAATTGTTTTTAACCGTTTTCTCGAACCACCGTTGAAACCCAACACTTATTATGTGGTTGTTGGTTTAGATAACACATGGTATCTTAACACGGAGAAGTATATTAAGATGACGGCTTCTCAGTGTTTTGAAACTTCAACTATGAATCAGGATTTTACGATAGCATTTTGAACCTGAGGAAAAAAAAGGCTTTTTGGTTCTTAACAATAGCATTTACCAAAAGAAAGCTTTGATATGTTATCTTGTGTTTAGTCCGTCGATCGATCAGGAATTACTTTGTTTTAATTTATACAAATTACAAACATTTCAGTGAACTTTAGTTTGTTTATCAGTTGTTTTACTAAGTCATTTAAATAAGAAGTGATTATTATTTCAGTTCAAATTTAATTATAGAGTATATTTCTTTTGTCATTTTTTTCCGACATAAATTATCTTTTCACTTCAATGTTAACTAGAGTATATATCTTTTGTCATTTGTCTTTCGTATATCGACTACCTGTAAATACAAAAACACACCCGCACGCTGCAACACGCAGGTATTAAACCTTGTTTAGTATATATAGTAAATAATTTTAAACATAAAAAAATATTGTTATTATTTTTTGAATATGGCACAACCGAACGGTCACATAACCAATTGAGCCATACCATTACGGCATTACGCTCGTCGCTCTAATATGTGACCATTTGAACCATACCATCACGCTCGTCGCTCTGACTACCACGCTCGTCCTGACATGGTGTTTCACGCAACCCAGCATCACATCAGCCCAAGCGCGGAGCACGGTTACTACACCCAACGGTCTTATAAAAGAATAACACACCAATTTTAATCGATCATTTAATATAAGGGTATTACATTAACCCTGATATACAAGTGCCTCCATTCTACAAACTAGATTTCTCACGCAAACACACCGTAAAATAACAGAATGTCTATAACACTTAAGACTATGATATGCATTTACTTTAATCCACAACTCGAATAATCTCCATATACAAATCCTCAAATCACCTAATTATGATTATGGTTCTTCCCAGATGCTGCAAACCCGCAAGTCCGCAACTGGTTTTAAATCAACTCTTGAATATTGAACATTCTATATTACAAATGGTGTGAATTATAAACTTTCTAATATACATTCAAACATCCTTTACTCTCTATCAATTGATGTTAGTATATTAGCTATCTCAAAGAACCAACCGGGACGTACTTCACAGCATGTTGTTCATCACTGCTTTTCACTCTATGAAATTTGAATGAAGATATTTCCTGATCTTGTTCGCTTGATCGAATAAAAGTGTAGCACATCACTCCCGATAATGTTCCTATTACCGGCCCAACGATATACACCCATATACCCGTATAGTTGTTGCTAGCTATTGCTGGTCCGACGGTGCGGACAGGGTTCATTGATCCCCCTGATACCGGTCTGCAAAATGTTCATTTTATTTTAATGTTATAAATAATATTCTGGTTGCACACAACTTATAGAGAAGTATCTTAGAATATTAAGTTTTACCCTGCTAAAATGGAAGTGATGCATACAGCTGATCCTACAGCCATACCAGCTAGCTCTCCCACCTGAGAACATTTTTTAAGGTTTCTTTTTTAGTATATGCATTTAATATGGAAAACACGTGTAAAATCTTACGGCTTTAGAATCAGTTGCTACGGCTGAAGTGACAAACATCATTGAGAAAGTTACAATGATTTCCATGATCAGAGCTTGTAACTCTGTCCCTGACGGTGTGGTTGTGCCTAGATTCGTTATTGGTTCTAACATTATCCGTAGCGCGAATGAAGCCAATATGGACCCCGTGAACTGTGCTGCCGTGTAGATAGGGACCTAAATAAATAAACATGGACGGGTCAAACAACTTGAGTAACGTGTCAATAATGATAATCTCTCTCAGGTAGCCCAAACTAACATGCCCAAATTATCATTCGAAAAACCTGAAACTCTTAACTCAATTTTTTCCTAATTCGATTTCGAAGGTACCTGAATCCAAGGAAAATGTCCAACGGTTGCAAACGCTAGTGTGACGGCAGGGTTCATATGCGCACCGGAGATATGTCCGACAGCATAAATCATGACAGTGACAATCAACCCGCCGGCAACCGAGGCTCCAAGCTGCGACACTTTCTGTTCATCACTGGTGGCAAGTGCTGCCGACCCACATGTCACAAACACCAACAAGAATGTTGCCACCACTTCCGCGACCACCTGGTCACAAAACAAACATCGATCATCATTGTTACACAAACTATATTTTTAAACACCAAAACTTTACCTTTCGAGAAAACCCAGGAGGATAATAAACAACTTTAGATATTAATGTAAACTGACGGCTTTCTGGTGTTTCAGTCTTGATGAAGGGTACATCGTATCCGACACCACCGCCTTCGTTAGATTGAGTTTTTGACATGTTTAAGCAACAAGAACCGAAAACCAAACAAAATGGATTAGATTTTTCTTTTCCTGCGGTTGTCAAAGTTTGAATTTATAAAATATCTTTATTTCATTTTCTCTTATTTTCGCTACTTATTTATAACTAAGGCCCTCTTTTCATGAACAGCTGTCTTGTGACGTCTGATTCTCTGCCTCAACTATTTAATAAAATAGATTTTTTTTTTGGGTCTAATCATGAGTCATCGTTTGTTGCCAAAAAGTCATTAACTATGAATTTTCTACGATTGAAACTATTAATCTTTTTTCATTTTCATTACCACTTGCAAATTGTCCTTTAATATCCTTGGGATATTTATTGACAAAAGAACTTAGGTGCTATGCTAAATATCTTTTTTTTTAACAGCGAAATTTTTTTTCTAATACATTATTTCAAATCAACATTAAGTTTTAAATTGTTGTGTTGAATAAAGTGATGTACAATTTAATAAAAAGTAATGAGACTTTGTATGTATATGCTATACTAGTTTTCAAATGAACTTTTAATTTATAATGTTTTTTCTTTTTAAATATTTGTAGTGGTTAATGATCATTTTTCAAATCCGTTTATTGTAGTCGTCATCATGCGGAAGTCCACACGGAAGAAATTAGTCGATTAGTTTTAGTTTTTTCCCTTTTCATGTATGTTTTAATTCATTAAATCTTTTTTTTTTCCTTTTCTTTTTGGATTTCTAGAATGCATGAGTTATAAATGTATTGGATATCTTGGGTCAATTTTCCTATAATCTTCTCCTTAATTTGCTGCCCATAATTCCTTCCGTTTACAGCTGCCACATTCCTTACATCACTCCTAACAACTTTGCACTTTCCTTTATAATGATGGTTGTGTTTTGTATTTAATAAGTTCCATACCTATTGTAATATTCATTCGAAATACACAAGAACACTTTCGATATCATCTTTTATTTTAGATGGTATCAGAGCGGTTCAAGAAATAACCAAAAACCCTACCGGCAGCCGCCATGACAAACAACCAGACGAACAACCTGAACCAAAACAATGGAGGCACTAATCCTCCAGATACAAACACACCCTACTACATACACGCTTCCGAATACTCCAAACAAATGCACGTCAACGACGCGCTCAACGACAGCAACTACGGAGATTGGTCGCAAGACATGATGAACTTCCTGTTTGCTAAAAATAAAACAGGTTTCATCGATGGTACTATCAAAAATCCCGAGATAACGTCCCCAGATTACTTAACGTGGATGCGGTGTGACGCCATGATAAAGGGATGGCTCACCACATCCATGGAAAAAGATATCCGAAATAGTGTAAGATACGCGGAGACTGCATCTGAAATATGGAGTGATCTTCTCGAAAGATTCGGGAAAGAAAGCGCGCCTAGGGCGTTCGAGTTAAAACAACAAATTGCTGTTACCCTACAAGATGGAACTTCTGTGTCTGCTTATTTTTCCAAACTCCGCACACTGTGGGATGAAATCGAATCCGTTTTTCCCACACCATAGTGCTCTTGTAAAAAAGGCACATGTGAGGTTGGTAAGCACCTTGTGGAACACCGAGATAAAGGGAAGTTATATGAATTTCTCATGGGATTGGATCCTGAATTCAATGTCATTAAAACACAGATCCTTGCAACAAGACCTACCCCTAACCTAAGAGCAACCTTCAACCTTGTGAAAGAAGATGAAAGGCAGCGAGCCATCACCGCCGACAGAAAGCAACAACCAGAAACCGCTGCTTTCAAGGCATTCACACGACGTGAAAGCCACCTTGGTCAGACTCGAGCCAAGGGTACTTCAAAGGGTATGAAGCGACATGAAGATATTGAGCATTGTGATTTTTGTGGTAGAGATGGCCACAACCGAGATGGGTGCTTCAAGATAATTGGATACCCGGATTGGTGGGTGGGAAACAAACAAAGGGTGATAAAGCAAAGCCGAGGGCGGCCTGTGTCGAGGCGGAACCAAGCCCTATTCCTGATCTCACAAGTGAACAATACCAAATCTTTTTGAAGCATTTTGGAAACTCTAAACAGGAAATTGAACCAACTTCCAACATGGCAGGTAAGTCACAAAAAGACGGGGATTGGGTTGTGGATTCGGGAGCCACCGAACACATGACCTACCATACCGATCTTCTTGAAAATAAAAAGAAATATGCATATGAGGCCCCTGTTATTATACCGAATGGTCAAACCGTTCCCGTTGCAGGTAGGGGGGAATACACCATACCAGGAGGAATTAAAATAAAAGGGGTTCTCCACGTTCCTATGTTCAATTGTAATGTATTATCAGTTGGGCGTTTAGCTAACGATCTTCAATGTGCGGTGACTTTCTTTCCGATTTCTGTGTCATGCAGGGGTTACGCGAGAGGAACTTGATTGGTGCGGGTAGATATGAAGGTGGTTTGTACCGTATGGGGATGGTTAAAGGTGAAAGAAAGGCGATTGAAGAAACACTAACTGGACCCCGGGCAGATTACAGATAACCTGGGGGTTAGATAGATGTTTCCCACGAGGGGTTAGACCCAGAAAAGATGGTTCTTCTGATAACCTGCAAAACAGACACCGTGAGCTTGTCACTGAGAAGGGGGGGGGGGGTTCCTCCTTGTGACCACCCTCCGGCGTGAGAATCAGACTAGATTGCTCTTTAAATATAAATGTATATTAAGAGATTGCTAGAGCAGATATCAGGTATAATATGATAATGTGATAAGATATGATCATACCATTTGAGGTATTTATAGCCGAAGGTAGGTTTCCAAGGAGGTGTGGCCGGCTGCAATAGTATTCCTGTTCCACCAACAGTGGCCTACGCACGTGCCCTGCTGGTAGTTGGTGGGTAGGCAGCGGCTGATAGTGACCAGGCCTGCTGTGTACTATTCCTTTTCCACCAACTGCCGGCTATGCACGTGGTATGACAGGAGTTGGTGAGTAGGCAGCGGCTAATAGTGACATACAGTACAGGAGCATGCTGCTCGCCATACTGTTGTCAATAAGCTGTCATATCTTTAGTCAGATCTTTTGCCCATACCTCGTCAGGTACAGTACAGAAGATCTTCCCGTATCGTACGGACTGGCTTATGGGCGGGAGTATTCCCCCTCCCGCCTTTGTGCGGGATTGTCCCCGGCTTTGCTCATTCCTTCAGGTGACACTGAGTGATTGAGAGCTAAGTGCCTTGTGCGTGTAGCCTTGCTGCGCGGGTGGCCTTCCCTGATGGCTTGTATCCGCAGCTGCGGGAACAGGCAGAGTCCTTCACCATTGGGAGGCATTTCCTGCGGGAACAGCTTGCGTACTGCGCGTAAGGACGTCACGTCTCTGAGCATGGTTGGTCCTGCGAATCCAGTTGGTTTCTGCGCAGACGTCCCTCTTCAAGGTGAGTCTTGCGGGTCCAACTGGGCTCTGCTGGGACCTACCTCTTCAAGTCCCCCCAGTCCAATGTTCTTCTCATGAGTGTTTAATAAAGTGAGGTGAACTTTTGGACTTAAGCAAAGGGTTTTGAAAAGGGTTTTTTAAGGTTTTCCTTGGGGATTCTTCCCGCGGAAGTCCTTGTCACTTGCAGAAATTCCCGAGTTTCTTGCTTGATCTTTGGGTATGATGCGGGTAGGTCTGTAACCTCCTCGCAAGTCAGGAGCGTTGAGTCCCACTTGTGTGGATTCTCCATGAGGTTTTGGTAGTTTTGAACATAGTGATCAATTATGTTAAAACCACCAATTCCATCCTGGAGCTTCAAACAACGTAGTTCTCGACGTTCCCGCTATGCGGGGATGTTATTTCCGTGTCCGCAAGCATTGCCCAGAAGATCCTTCTTGGTTTCAATTCTCTGCGGAGCGCTAGGTAAGTGAAGGGTTTTGCCTTAACACTGTACCCGCGCTCGTCTTACGGTTACTTTACTTCCAAGGTATTCCTGGCGTCCATTCCCTGCGGGTGCTAGGTATGTGAAGGGTTTTGCCTTAACACTGTACCCGCACCCGTCTTATAGTTACTTGGTTGCCGAGGTATTCTTGGCTTCAATTCCCTGCGGGTGCTAGGTATGTGAAGGGTTTTGCCTTAACACTGTACCCGCATCCGTCTTACGGTTACTTGGTTGCCAAGTTATTCTTGGCTTCAATTCCCTGCGGGTGCTAGGTATGTGAAGGGTTTTGCCTTAACACTGTACCCGCATCCGTCTTACGGTTACTTGGTTGCCAAGTTATTCTTGGCTTCAATTCCATGCGGGTGCTAGGTATGTGAAGGGTTTTGCCTTAACACTGTACCCGCATCCGTCTTACGGTTACTTGGTTGCCAAGTTATTTTTGGCTTCAATTCCCTGCGGGTGCTAGGTATGTGAAGGGTTTTGCCTTAACACTGTACCCGCATCCGTCTTACGGTTACTTGGTTGCCAAGTTATTTTTGGCTTCAATTCCCTGCGGGTGCTAGGTATGTGAAGGGTTTTGCCTTAACACTGTACCCGCATCCGTCTTACGGTTACTTGGTTGCCAAGGTAAGGGGTATTTTCCCGCTTACTTTTGAATCTTTTTGAATTTTGAAATTCGAAGAGTTGGTGAAAGGATAAGAACAGTCCAAACGTCTGAAACGTCGTGCGACGGTTTCTTCTGACTGTCAGGACGTGCAGGAAGTTATGGTGACGTGACAGTACATGGTCATTCCAGACGCTTTTTCAGGCGCGTGGGCGCGATTTTTCGGGCGCGTGGCCGCGAAATTAATGGTATGCGTCCTGTCAACAGCTGTTGCCAGCTTGCTTTTTTGCCACGTGTCATAGTTTCATTGCACCTTCGATTTCTCTATCTTCCGGATTAAATGCATCGCATTAATTGCGATTAGTATATAAAGGGGGAGAGGGTTCTTTGCTGAGACGTCTTATGACGATGCTATGAGCGCAGCCCTCAACGCTTCTCACGAGGATGGGGAAAAGGTCGGCTTCCTGCTTGGTCTAGGGTTCGTTGAGAAAGGCATCCCGCCTTCCAACTTCCCTTTGTATAATGTTGATACTGAAGCTGTTTATGACCAAGCAGTGAATCAGTATGCCGCCTTCCCGCATCCGGTGGTGGAGAAGGTGAACCAAGTTGCTGCTGCTGATGATGGGCTAGCTATCCTTAAAGCTTTCCTTGAACTACCACGCTCTACTGATGGTGCTGGTCCAAGTGGAAGTGGCCCTGAAGCCTGATCCTGAAGATCCCTTCCCACTGTTAGGATAGGAGTAGCTTGTATAGATTTTCTTGTAGGCGGGTAGTTACCCGGCCACTCTTGTAATGAATCATTGTGAAATATAAATCTTTGTGCGGGTAAGACCGCTACTTTCTTTGGATTCCTTGCTTTATAAACGTTATATGACTTGCATACTTTAGTTTAAATTAGCAATTTTCCAAGTGTTTAGAATAAGTTAACCTTTGAACGTGGTAGATAATAGGTTGAAGTTTTGCTTCCTCTTTCGTGATTGTGCGGGTAGGACCGTCACTTGCACTTAGTAGGATGGCTAAACTTCACCATCTGACCTGCGTGGAGGTTTTCCTCATCTTTTTTGAAATTTCTAAGTGTTAGGATAAGTTAACCTTTGAACGTGGTAGATAGTAGGTTGAAGTTTTGCTTCCTCTTTCGTGATTGTGCGGGTAGGACCGTCACTTGCACTTAGTAGGATGGCTAAACATTACGTACATCTGACCTGCGTGTAGGTTTTCCTCATCCTTTTGTTAGAAATTTTGTTTTGAATAAGTTTTCCGTTCGACGCGCGGTTGTCAATAGGTTAGTGTTCAGTTTCCTCTATCATGATTCATGCGGATAGACCGGCACTTTCATTTAGTGGGATGACTGAACTTTTCCCCTTCAACTGACCTGCGTGAAGGTTTGCCGTTTTTTGGGTTTATGCGGGTTTTGCCGCCTTCCCCACGCAACGACTTTCCACGTAATTATGCAGTGAAAACCGGCATATCCGTGTTGAATAAATTAACCGTTCGACGCGCGGTTGTTAATAGGTTAGTGTTCAGTTTCCTCTATCATGATTCATGCGGATAGACCGGCACTTTCATTTAGTGGGATGACTGAACTTTTCCCCTTCAACTGACCTGCGTGAAGGTTTGCCGTTTTTTGGGTTTATGCGGGTTTTGCCGCCTTCCCCATGCAACGACTTTCACACTTATGTATGCGGTGAAAACCGGCATCAGTGTTGATAGTTCATAAAGTATAAATGTAAAATCATCAGCGTCGATGTTCTAAGGAGAATCATTTCCATTAGAAGTGGCTCTTGGCCTTTTCTTTACAAATTTGGAATTGATCTACATGCAAACTGTGTAATTGAGCTCCCTTCCATGTTATTGGGAAGGGAGTGCCATCGAGCCGATACGCACCTGGTTCGGGATCTCGTTCTTTACGCAGCATGTAGTCTCCACATTGAAGCTGGAATTTTTATTTGTGTTTTCCCCAGCTGGGGTTCTACACGCATCAGCCTGCTCATCGTTCATTGCGCCACGAGGTGCGCGAGCGTCCCATCTCTGACAAATGCTTCGACCATGTCCTTTACGTCTGTGCATTCTTCAGTGTTGTGGCCTTTTGTCCTGTGAAAGTCACAGTATTTGCTCCGATCAGCATTGGGACGATGTCGGATTATTGGAGGCTTTGGCCATGGGAGCTCCTCAGTGGCGAATATCTCGGTGACGCTTTTGGTGAGCGGCGTCCATCTGGAGTTCTGGTTCGACTGTACGCTACCCCTTCCGCCTAACCGATGTTGCAAGCCGGATGAGGTGTCAAAGTTTACCCTTGACTGCCAAATGCCTAGCTTCCGCTTTTTGTTTAATCGGGCGGTAAGGACGTTGTCTTCTCTTGTTTTCTAGGTGTAGAGGTTTGTGCTCTGTGGGAGATCTCTACCCAGTTGCTTCTCCGTTTCCGCAAAGCGTTTAGCTGCTGTCATGATGGCATCCTATGTGGATGGCATGCCATCTTTACCCGTTAAGGTGCGGATGAGCTCTGGGTCGTTCGCGCCCTGAATAAAAGCAGCGCGAACAAGATCTTCGCTAATGTTACCCAGACTTAGCTTCTTTGAGTTGAAGCGAGTGATGAAGTCTAGCAAAGATTCATCTTCCTCTCGAATGCATTTGAGGATTGTCCATTGCTCCTCGGTATACTTTCTTTGCTGGCTGAAGTGTTGGCTAAACTTCTGTTGGAAGTCTGCCCAGTCGTAGATGTGGTTGACCGGTAGACGATCGAACCACGCTCTAGCAGCCCCAACAAGCGTCATTTGGAACATGTAACACCACGTAGGTTCCGTCCAACTACTGACGGTTGCCCCCGCTATGAATCTGTTCAAATGATCATCTGGGTCAGATATACCATCATATGTGCCTACGCTGGACATTTGTTTGGCACTTTTTGGGGCAACTGCTTCCGCAATGTCCCTTGCAAATTTGGACGTTCCCGCATTTGCAACGTTTGGTCTGAATGTTTTGGAGAAGTCACGTGGACTTCCACATGTGTTTTTTGGTTTGAAGGCTTCTCCAAAATGCCTTCTCGGTTGGGAGTTCGTTTCCTTACGCTTCCCTTTTGCCCTATGGCGAGGGTTCGTGTCGGTGTCGGATTCTTCCGAGTCATCGTCCAAGTATTCTTCGAATTCGTCAGCCTGTTGGACGGAACGCAAGCGTTCGTCCAACTCAGCTTGGAATTCCTTTTGACGTGCCTCCGCCCATGCCTTAACTTCATCGAGTGTTTGGCGGGGGAGTCTTGTTCGTTTATCTAACTGGGTATCGGTGATTCCCAGTGAGCGATTATTTACTGCACTTGCCCCAGCTTGGGTAACTGGGGTAGTGTTCGTAAAATTTACTTCACTTGCCCCGGCTTGGGTAACCGGGGTAGTGTTTGTAAAAACTGTGTAGCCGGTATTCCCCCCAGTAGCTGGGGTTGTGGTTACCGGAGTTTCTTTAACCATCTTTCCAGAAGTTTGAAAAAACTGGAGAAAAATGAAGTTCTAGCTTTTATGCACGGATGGGGTTCTCCACGTTCCTATGTTCAATTGTAATGTATTATCAGTTGGGCGTTTAGCTAACGATCTTCAATGTGCGGTGACTTTCTTTCCGATTTCTGTGTCATGCAGGGGTTACGCGAGAGGAACTTGATTGGTGCGGGTAGATATGAAGGTGGTTTGTACCGTATGGGGATGGTTAAAGGTGAAAGAAAGGCGATGAATGTAAACGTAGACACATGGCACAAGAGGTTGGGACATGCATCACAAGATAAACTTAATAAAGTTGATTTCCTTAGTAATATTTCTTTTAAATCTTGGAATAAAAATTGTGATTCTTGTTCAAAAGCCAAACATAAACGGTCTCCCTTTCCCACTAGTACCTCAAAAACAAGTGAGTGTTTTGATTTGGTCCATTGTGACATTTGGGGTCGCTATCGCACCCCTTCCCATTCACGGGCAAATTATTTTCTCACTATTGTTGACGATTATAGTAGAGCGGTATGGGTTTTTCTCATCAAGTATAAAAATAACGCTAGCAAATGCCTAATTGATTTTCACAAAATGGTAGAAATACAATTTGGAAAGTCGATCAAAAGAATTAGAAGCGATAACAGTGGTGAATTTATGTCAAATTTTATGAAGGAATTTTATACTAAGAATGGGATTTTGATTGAAACATCTTGTCCACACACACCACAACAAAACGGGGTGGTGGAAAGAAAACATAGACACTTGCTTGAAGTGGTACGGGCACTACGGTTTGAAGCAAGTTTACCTAAAAGTTTTTGGGGAGAATGTGTGTTAACGGCAGCTTATATCATCAATCGCCTTCCCTTTACGGTCATTGAAAACAAGACACCATAGGAACTAATATATGGCAAACAACCCGATTATGATCACATAAAAGTTTTCGGTTGCCTCACCTACTACCGGAACACCGATACAAAAGGTGACAAATTTGAAGAAAGGGGGAGTCCGGGCATTTTTTTGGGATACCTTCTCGGAGTCAAAGGCTACAAAATTTATGACATAAAAAGTGGGAAAATAATTGTGAGTAGAGACGTAAAATTTTGTGAATCCAATTTCCCTTTTGCTCATTTGGGATTGACCAATATGGCCATTGATGATTTTCTTGAAGTTGTGAGTGGAACAGCACAATGTGAGGAGGAATTTAATACCTTCACACCACATGTGCAAGATGAAGAACTAGCCCACTATAATCAAGCCAATTCACAAAGTGAATTACCAACCGTCACTGTGGACCCGAGCTCCAATGAAGATGCTACAACACCAGTCCATGTTGACAATACCGAACCCACCACTAAACAACATCAGCAAGCACCAACCCACCTTACTAAAAATGACACTGCTCCAATCGAAACCAAAAGCAAAAGAAGCTGAACTCAACCACAACACCTTCGCGAGTTCGTTGTCAACCTTCCCCCATCGGTCGACCACTCTCAACCCGCATCCAACCAAGGAACCTCCACGGTACACCCTATTGCTAATTTCATTTCTTATGATAAATTCTCTAATACTCACAAGGCTTTTCTAGCGGCCATTAGTTCCAAAAATGAGCCGAAATATTTTAAGCAAGCCATGCAGGATGATAACTGGATACAAGCTATGAGGAGGGAAATACGAGCCCTTGAAGAGAATGAAACTTGGACCCTTGAAACCTTGCCAAAAGGGAAACGAGCTATTGATTCCAAGTGGGTGTACAAAATAAAATACAAACCTAATGGTGAAATTGAGAGGTACAAGGGACGACTCTTTGCCAAGGGTTTCACACAGACAGAAGGCATTGACTATCATGATACCTTTGCACCCGTCGCCAAAATAGTCACGGTTAAAACGCTTCTCGCTGTTGCCATTAAAAGGGATTGGATTATTCACCAACTTGACGTGAATAATGCCTTTTTACACAGCAATTTGGAAGAAGAAGTTTACATGAAAATACCTCAAAGCTTCTCCAAGGAAAACGAAACTCGGGTTTGTCGGTTATGCAAATCTCTTTACGTCTTAAAACAAGCATCCCGAAACTGGTACCAAAAAATTTACATCCGCTCTTCTTACCCTTGGTTATCACCAATCCAAAGCCGATCATTCGTTGTTTACGTACAAAACACGGGATTCTTTTGTCGCGGCTCTCATCTATGTAGATGATGTCATTATTGTAGGCAATGACCCGGCCAAAATACAACAAACCAAATCCTCTCTTAACGACCGATTCAGTATCAAGGATCTCGGCCAACTAAAATACTTCCTTGGACTAGAAGTTACGAGGACACCCGATGGTTTGGTTCTTAGTCAAAGAAAATACACCTTGGATATCTTGGAAGACAGCGGTATGCAAGGGTGTCGACCAAGTTCTTTCCCTTTCGAGCAAAATTTGAAGTTGGATCGACGAGAAGAAGAGTCACCGGTCAATGCCAACCAATAAAGACGCTTGGTCGGACGACTTTTGTACCTACAGGACACCCGACCCGACATCGCATATTCAGTGAATGTTTTAAGTCAATTCGTAGCCAACCCACGTCAAAGTCACATGGAAGCCGCAACACGAGTTTTAAGGTACCTTAGAACCTCTCCCGAGCAAGGTATTCTCTTACCACGACATGGAGGAACCAACTTACTCGCATACTGTGATTCTGATTGAATCGGATGTCCCTACACTCGGCGATCTCGGACATGCTATCTTCTACTCTTTGGTGGTGCACCAATATCTTGGAAAACAAAAAAACAATCTTTGGTTTCACGTTCTTCCGCGGAAGCCGAATATAGAGCAATGGCCACTACTGTTAGTGAGATTTTATGGATGTGTTGGCTCCTTAAGGAATTGGGAATAGATACTACAGGACCTACTCCTTTATTCTGTGACAACCAGGCGGCTCGCCACATCGCAAACAATCCCGTCTTCCATGAACGAACCAAGCATGTTGAAATGGATTGTTATTTCGTTCGTGAACGAGTTGAGTCCAAAGAGATCACACCAGTGCAAATCGAGACGAAAATGCAAATTGCGGACCTATTCACCAAGGGATTAGGAGCACTTCACCTTCGGACGCTTCTCGACAAGATGGGCATTCGTGACCCCTATGCTCCATCTTGAGGGGGAGTATTGGATATCTTGGGTCAACTTTCCTATAATCTTCTCCTTGATTTGCTGCCCATAATTCCCTCCGTTTACAGCTGCCACATTCCTTACATCACTCCTAACAACTTTGCACTTTCATTTATAATGATGGTTGTGTTTTGTATTTAATAAGTTCCATACCTATTGTAATATTCATTCGAAATACACAGGAACACTTTTGATATCCTCTTTTATTTTAGAAAATGTTTGGCTCATATTTCAAAATATTTAAATAAACCTTTTCTTTCATTTATTTTAATCACATTAAAACTGTTTAATTATCTATATATTTTTATTTACTTGTTTAACCACTTAATTGAATGACTTGTTTAAACATTATAATCATGAAAATCATTCATATTCGTAATTTATTTATTACTAGTTTTTATCCCTCGATTGTGGGGTTTTTTTTTACATTTTTGAATTTTTTTATATTTTTTTGGAGTTTAATTTTATTTATTGGAAGAAAATTAATAATATATTTAAGGTTTGATGATTAAACAGTTTCACAAATAAATAAGATGTTATAACTCGTTTAAAAGTTATCTGGCTTTGGTGATACGTATGATCCGCTTATTTTTTTACTATAAAATTGTTTTTAATTATAAATAATATATATTTTTTAAATCGGATATTTTTAGTATACCCCTATTTTATAGGATTTCATATAAAATATTTGTTGAGATTGATTAATTTAATGAGATATTATAACCCATTTAATGACTATCTGGGTTTAGTGAGACCCATACCCGTGAAACCTTCATTTTTACAAATAAAACAATATGATAGCTTGAGAGAAAGTAGGAAACAAACAGAGAGCTTTTAAATGTTTGATTTATATATATTTAACATTTTTAAGAGATAGTAGGACATATTTAAGATACTATCTGGGTTAAGTGAGACCCATACCCGTGAAACCTTCATTTTTACAAATAAAACAATATGATAGCTTAAGAGAAAGTAGAAAACAAACAGAGAGCTTTTAAATGTTTGATTTATATATATTTAAGATTATTTGTGCTTCTTAAATTCCAAGTCACTATTGCTTATATATTACATCACTTTAATTCGTTTATTTACTTTGGACATATTTCAAAAATTAACATGACAAAATCTGAAAAGTATTCTTTAACTTTTCAAACTTATGAACATTGATTGTTTCTTGTTTTTCCCTGCTTGAATACTTGTTCAATTGGTTTGTAATCACTACAAGAAAAGGGTATTTCAGAAGCGACGTTTGTCGCCCCTAAAAGCCTGAAATGTCACTGTTAATATTTTTAGGGACGACGGGTTGACCCTAAAGAGACGCCCCTAACACTCCGTCACTAATAAGCCTTCTGTCATCCTTAAAAAGTGCTCGTCGCCCCTAAAAGCCTCTGAAATTTATAGAAAAAAATTCGTATGCCCGGCTTTTTTTCCAAATTTTCTAGAATAGATACGCTAGTTTTATACAAACATTTGTCATAACCATTCAAATATATCTAAAAAACTAACTAGTCCATATCTCGTCCTTGTCGCCCGTATCAACTTTGTTTCCTTTATTTGATGCCTTCTTCGAATCCATAAATTGCGAGAGTTGTGGATGTGCTATAAATCTTGGGTCTTGAAACATTAATTTGGTCCTACAAAACAAGGTATACATTATAAGTTAAAAAACCTGGATGTTATGAATAAACTTGACACAAAAGCAAGAATGTTAGTTTAGAAATGAGATAAGGAGTTTGACATGAACAAAATCGTTACCTGTACATCAATGAGTGAGAAAACTTGAGATAATATCTTCTGAAGAACGATTATTGAGACCTAATAGAATTATGCTAAGATGGTTAAAACAATGAGCATACAGGTAAGAGTGGTAGGGTGTAAACGAAATGATAATTTGGGTTAATAAATGATAAAATACGGGCCCGCTATAATTTGGCAATGGGAACTGTAATTTAAGGATAAAATACGGGCCCACTAAACGAAATGATAATTTGGGTTAATAAATGAAAACTTACGGTTATTCCTTTGCAAGGTATGCATTACTCCTTTACTGGCACCATCAGTAAGATATATGAGTTCTAGATCACTATCATTAGTTATAATAAAAATTGTTAGTTATGGTGCCAAACATCTTAAAAAAGAAGGCTCAAATTTGATCATAGAAGACAAAGATACTTATCAAGTTTCCTTAAAATCAAACTCTTTTACTTGAGAATCTGTTGTATCACACTGGTACTCATTCTACTTACCACCCTCAACTTCTACATCTCCCACTCCCACCTAAGCTGATAATCTAGCTAACACAAACAAGGACAGGAGCTACTACAATTTTGTCATGTTCGCTTGTGTGTAAATCATCACCTAAGCCCAGTTACTCTGTTTAATATGAAATAAAGTAAAAAAAACACTCCAACCACTTTAATATAAATATGTTCTCGGTTGACTTAATATTGGCGAACTATGAGTTTCATATATTGAGAAAGGCATAGTCCTGCCAACACTTTTACGGGCCTATGAAAACATATAAATGGTTATATCAATTAATTACATGTACTGCATCAAGAACTCCAAATACCAATCAAACACTAGCCTCTTCCAATTCCTCACGTGCAGCTTCCTCCTCAACAATTTCATCATTTTCCTATCCACCCTATAACATAAAGATCAACAATAATAACAAACTAAAACACTAAAGTTTATGTTAAAGCATCACATCTATTGATTCCATTTTTATAGTTGTTGTGAAAAACTGACATGAATGTTGAAACACTAAGAGTTAATGAAACTGTAAAAACGTTGTACGAGCCAAGATCTAGCCGCTAATACGATACAAATATGTTAAATACTATTCATTACATTAATGGTGGAATACATACATTATGGTGAATAACTTATGTCTAGAGAGAATCCATCATGATAACAACATGAAAATAACTTAGGCATAGATCTCTCATCCATTCAATGAATACGATAAGCCTATTTATAGGCATGGACCCCATTCGTTATATAATGCTAACGAATGGGGTGATCCTTTTCACGAATGGCTTCGCATACGTTAACTTAATCTCATTCGTTATGCTTCCATAACGAATGGGCTTATACCTTAACGAATAGCTAGTCTATAACGAATGGACCTCATTCATTACTGGATCATGCGAATGTAGATTTCTTAACGTATGAGGTCGTTCGTGTAACTATTCTAACGAATGTGTATGGTTATAACGATTGTGGATGTTATTTATAACGAATGTGGTCTATTCGTTCAAGGGTAACGAATGAGTAGACTGATTAACGAATGTGATCAGGAGAACGTATGGAATGACGAATAAAGCCTCATTCGTTCTTTGAGCTCATTCGTCATCGGGTTAGAAAAAATTTCTTAAATGAAACATTTCTGGGATATTTCTAATGTATTGGGTACTCTTCTCTCAAATTTTCGTGATATTTTTCCGGCTGAATTTTTACGCGTTTCGACTGGCTGAGGGGGAGACCACAAGTAATTTAAGGAGGAGTTTGTTTGAGATTTGTGAAGAATGCTCAAGACCTTGCTAATTTTGTCAAGAAAATGGGGATATAAAATTTCATAGAGTTTATTTAGCATTTATCTTCCTACCTTTGCAAGGGTTTCTTGAAAATTTACTGCAATTCGGGTGGTAATTTAATATTGCAAAGCTACATTTGACTGAGTTCAAGACTGCAATTGTTCTTTGATTGCTAATTGGTTTGTTTGGGATTGAAACCTGACTAGGTGTCTGTTCGTTAACTTCTTTCTGAGGGAATTTGATTCTGACTATGTTGCTATGAGTATACGACGCATTACTTCTGTTGAGGGGGACGATTCTCGAACGGGTTTATCTTACTGAAGAATATACGAGTCTTGTCATTGGATTGAAGAATTTGATCATTCAGGGTCTATTAATAAAGGTTGGAACTCTGAATCATATGCCCAAACATTAGTGCATCTTTGCGAATGGGATGTAGAAGAGCTTCAAAGAGTATATTTAGGATACACGTTATCAAGAGAGGGAAAACCGAAGTGAAAGATGTTGAATGATCTGGTTGTTCATGAAGATATGTGACGAGGTTAAGCGTAAAGATATGTCTTTCTTTACCGGTGCTGACAAATAGCTGATGAATTGTTGCTGATTGTTGAAAGATTAAACTATATCATACGCCAGTGGATGATCGGGATGATCTCCAAGAGTTGCTCACTTTGAGGAGGAGATATGATATGAGAGGCTACAAGTTATTGGTTTGCTGAGAAGACTTAAAGATTTGTCCGTTTGCACAAGCCTGAGAATCATCAGTCAAGGGGGAATCTGTTAGTGCATGATTTGTGACTGATGATTTGCAGTTAAAGTATTCGATAGCTACGGAAAAGGGGGAGTCTTGGTGTCCGTAGCCAATCGAATAAGTTATAGATAGTCTAGTTTGTATATTTAATGTAAAATGGCCATTCGCTATGGATTGTATAGCGAATGGGTCCATTCGTTAGTTTGCTAGGCTATTCGTTAAGTTAATACCAGCCCATTCTCTATGGATTGTATAGCGAATGGAGGACCATTAGTTATGAAGGCATAACGAATGATGGCTTATTCGTTAAGTTATTACCCATTCGTTATGGAGGTATAACGAATGGTATCTCATTCGTTACTACAATATAACGAATAAGACCAACTTAACGAATGGGAGCTGATGGCCTATAAATAGGCTGCTGCTGTTCATAATTTATATGAGATCCGTGCCTAAGTTATTTTCATGTTGTTAGCATGCCAGATTCTCTCTAGACATAAGTTATTCACCATAATGTATGTATTCCACCATTAACGTAACGAGTAGAACATATTGGTGTCGTATTGATGTATCGTGTTAGCGGCTAGATCTTGGCTCGTATAGCGTTTTTACAATTGGTATCAGCTTGTTGAACACTAGTTTATGAGCTTCGATCAATATGAATTCATTATATTGATTAGATCTAGGATCTAGTTATGTGATATACCTTATGTGCTAGGTTATGATCAATAATATTAGTTGAAGTATTGAGAGAGTAATTTGGTAGAGTGATAATATACTACAAATCAACACTTAAATTACTTAAGGCATGAACAGCCTTATATAGAAGATGAGATGCCATTCGTTACACATCCCGTAAAGAATGGCCTCCATTCGTGTTCCTTACATACGTTATCAATATGGTATAGCGAATGACTCGTTCTCTATCCCCATTCGTCAACATTCAATGACGAATGGATCTAATATATAACGGCTAAGTTCTTTTCGTTAAACATCCTTAACGAATGGACATTTACATATAACGATTAAGGTTCATTTGTTAAACATCCTTAACGAATGAACCATAATTAACAACGAATGGGATCATTCTTTAAACATCCTTAACGAATGAGCCTTACATAACGAATGGGTTATAATTACTTAAACGCCCTTTTACATTAAAATAATAATAAATTACAAATGACTATTAAAAGACTCGAGACGACAAAACCATGCACTAACAAACAACCCCTCGTCTTGAGCGCTTTGTCTTTAAATTACTTGAATCTCCTCGTCTTCCAATCTCGACAACTATGAATCCCGAACGCAAGGCACACACGCACAACGCATTGTCTAAGATAAATTAACGAGCCACATCAGATCGATGACTCATATGAAGCTGGTCTTCAATCCCTTTCCCAGCACAATGACCTCCTCGCCTGTCCGATTATCATACTACCATTGATTGAACGATAGGTGAAGACTCTGCGGAAAAGTCTTCACCGCTACACGTTTCATGGTCTTAGGCGGTTTAACTTTAAGTACAAGTTTCCTCCAACCCGTACGAGGATCAATTTCGTCAACATACTTATGGGTTGGGACTTGTGGCTTAAAGAATTTAAATCCATGGTTGACCTCGAAGAGTAGATGTTGGTGAAATCATTTTGATAATCGATCTCCACCACGATTAATAAACGGCCTATTGGCGAGTGTTCGCACATCCCACCTCAGCAGTGCGAGAACGTCAATGATGTATTGAAAATACTGAACGTCGTTCTCCCACTTAATAATACACACTTTCAATTCAGATTCATACAACCAAGAAACAATATCACCTTTAATTGTTTTGCACAACTTTAAATGTAGTCTTTTGATTTGCTTTGGCTCGTGCAGCAGCATCCAGTTGTTGTTCTCGATCGATGTACCTGTAAGCTTCAATAATATTACGAGCTCTTTTGCTACGATTCTTGAACCAGCCTAAGATGTCAGCTTCAGATGGATCAGATTCTCTTTTAGGCATCTTTTCTTTCTTCTTTGTAGTCTTCTCCAGATGATCTTCAGCAGCTTTAACATAATCGTCAGTTAATGTGGGAACACCCTGATCAACGTTTGAACGATGATACAGATCCAGATATTCCTCTGTTGTGACATCTTCCATCTTGATCTCCTCGTCTTCATATATAAACTACGTATTCCCGTGTGAAATACTCGCATCCAGCAACACCTCATCATCATTAACGACTTCCACATTTTCCTCAGCCTCCTACGCGTCCAACTCTTCATCGTTCAGCCCTAATAATAGTGAAATCTGTTCTCGAGTTATGGCATGATCGACGAATTTTCCTTCTTCGATATCATTCGCGTTGGCAGTTCTTATCACCACCCCCTTTTTAAAATCCATAAATAGTATAGTGTTGGCTTTGATCGACTTTATAGGTTGAACATTTTTCGAGTCCTGATAGACAACTATATGTCGGTCATTGCCTTCACCACCACCACCACCACCACTAGTACCAGCCCCAGATGATGAGCCGTGAGCTTGTTTCGGCTCACTTCCACCAGCACTTGGAGCATTGGGATCCTTTTCATCATCATCATTCTTCAACTTCTTTAACGCATCATCCTTACATGTTAGCTAAAGAATGAGATCTTCCTGCTCCTTGATCTTCACCCCATGAGCCGCCACAATCTCACGCAGCACTTTTGTTTCCTTTTGAAAATATGATACGTACCTTATCAGACAACGTTGATTTGTCATCATCTATTCTTGAGCCAGACGATCAGCCGCCGTTTGATTCTCGTATAAGTGAATCAGACTAAAAAGTATGTCCATCTGATGGGTAGGGGCAAAGCATGAAACATAGCTGATGTGTTGTAAAAAACACTTACTTTTCGTACCATTTTATCATATTTTAATTGCTTAATAGTTTAATTAATAAGAGTTATAGCTTGTTTTTGCTTGATTTTACAAAGATGGATGATTACTTGTAGTTTTTGAGTTTTAAGGAAGAAAAGAGTAAAGTTTGGAGACTCTAGGGGTCTTTTTGAGAAACTTTGAAAACTACAACTCAAGGCCCGACCCAAGCCCACAAGTTTCAAGCCTTACATGCATAATATATTAATTTAATAAAAAAAAAGAAAACCCTAACTCCTGCCCACATTTCCGATCGGACCAGTGGCAGCAACAAAGAAAAGGAAGAAAAAAGCTAGGTGGCAGCTAGGTGACGGCTAGAAGAAGAGAACGAAGACCAAGGACAGTTGTATACAGCAGCTAGGGACTTTAAGAAACCATAAACTCAGCCATATACTTAAGTATAACTCTTATAAACTTTGTTCTTATACTCAAGTTTCATAACTAGTTACTTTGATCTTTTACTTTGAATTGTTTTGTAAGTAAAGTGAAGATTGACTTGTTTTTGATTGTTATTGAATCTTGAATGAGTTTAATTATGTTTATGTTGATGTTTATGATGTTTAACTTAAGTATTAGCTGCTGTCCAAAACTAATGTTAGGGTAAACTAGTTAGTTCTACCCAGGTTAGATGAATATTGTTAGGTTTTAGTAAGTAATTTGGATTGTTGATCATCATGACTTGAATTGTTAATGAAAAGTTTGGTTACACATTGAAATAGGTTGTGTTTATTGGCTGTGTTTTGATTAATTATACTCAATTACCTCTTGCTTTGATTGATTGAATCGGTTTTGGTTGATTTTAGCTTGTTTGAACTCTTTAGTTTGTGTTTAGAGATTGTTTGCGGGGTGTACAACCGTAGGTTTAAGTTGGGTATCTTGATTAGTTAAAATCAGTGGTTAGGAACCTTCTTAGAGACCGAGAGGTGATAGCAAGTAGGGTCGTCTCATAGTTATTACTTTTTAGGATTAGGATCGCGCGAGAGCGGGTTCGGTTCTTGTCGGGTTTAGGTTTGTGAGCGATTAGTTGACCTAGTTTAAGTTAAACTAAATTGTTCCTCTATCCTTGGTTGCGTAGTATTCGTCTCCATTAGTGTAGGGTGTCAGTGAAACCGAGAGGAGAGTCGACATTAGAACACTTTAGCAATTCGTTTCTCGGTTAGTTCTTAAAATCAACTAAGTGTAGGTTTGGATTTGTTAGTGAGACCGAGAGGTGATCTAGCTTTCTTGAGTGAACCTTAGGGGGTGTTTGGTAGAGGGAATTGAAGGGTGAGAAATGGAATTGGAAAGAATTCTCTTGTTTGTTTATGAAAGAAAGAGGTGAGAAATGGAAATAAACCATTTCCATTTCTCTGATTTTGTTTCTCTACAAAAAGTGGAAAAATGGATTTCTCTGATTTCATTTCTCAGCCTCACGCCTCTCCCTGCCATCTGAGCTTGCCGCGTTTCACCGGACCAACAAAACCACTGGTAACGATTGCTTTATCTTCAACGGATTCAAACTATCCATAATCTGTAATATATTTTCAATTCAAGTTTGCAACCATTTGATTTTGATTTCTAGGGTTTTGATTCCTAAACATGAAACAAGCAGGAGTTCTCATTCTTTCTACAACACAACTAGGGTTTTTCTTTCCTCTTGAAGAACAAATCCCAAATTTCAAAACCCTCAAATCAATCTCTTGTTGCAGATCGAATTGGGAGGATGGGAAGAGGCAAGTTTAAGGGCAAGCCTACCGGCCGCCGTCAATTCTCCACTCCCGAAGAGACGCGTATGTCAATTCAATACACTCCTGCTTTTATTACCATTAATATTCGTTTCTATTGTTGATTGATTGTTATTCGATTCATATCTGATGTATGTAAGTTTGCAATTCATGAGTGGATCCGTCTTACGCTGATTTAGGGTTCAATTTGGGGTTTTAGCTGAAGTTAGGTCTTGTGATTGGTTAATTTAAGATTGTGATTTCAAATTGATGATTATATGTGATGGTCATTGGAATAATCAGTTTGAAGATGTGAATCTGTTTGATTAATATGGGTTTAATTCACTACATGTTAAACAGAGGAGCTGCTGCTTTATGTATTAACTTATTAATTAATGTTAATATAAAATTAGTATGCAACAAAGGAGCAATGTTTTAAAAGATTCTCAATATGCCAGATGAGTGTTGACTATCGAGCAAGGTTGTGGTAGTCACTAGTTGGGCGGTGGGGTGGAATATCTCTGGAAACCGCTGATTTTGGTTGGAATCAGGCCAGAAAACGCCGACCAAGTCTGATTTATTCCGAGTTTGGTTGGCCGTTAGACTGATTAGACCAAAATTAATTAGTAGGGTGGGGACCAGTTATTAATCGGGGATTAATAGGCGCCTAGTCGGGATTTTTACAACCATGCTATTGAGTTTTGACCTTGTGCATGATCAATGAACCTTTCTTGTTAAATATATCTTTTTGTTGTAACGGTTGAAATTTGATAATTCTTTAGCGCGATAATTAATTTTGTTTTGTTTTTTTCTTGGTGGTTGCAGTTGCCGGGTACTTCTTCTCGCCCACAGCACGTTCAAAAAGGTAAATATGGAGGTTAATTTGTAACGGTTATTAATGTTCCAAAAAGCTTAAAGTAGGTAGGGCTAATTAGTATTTATTATATGTTTTACCAGGAAGAAGCTGAGGTTGAATTTGAGGAGGAAAGATCTGATGAAGAATCTGAGGAGTCATCGGATGAAGAATCTGACGTTAGTCAAGTTTGACTTTTTGTAAATCTTTATCAATATAATGTTTGCTCATATACTTGATTTGTTTTATTTATTGTTATTTTAGAGGAAGAAAGGAACCCAAGGTGTTATTGAAATTGAGAACCCAAATATGGCTAGGCCCAAGACCTTGAAAGCAAAAGATGCTGATGTAAGTTATTATATGTATAAAATCATTATTGAATATGTATTTTGTTTTTTTTGTTACTAATTTGGATTGGCTAATGATTGCTCTTGCTGTTTAGCTGGATAAAACAACTGAGCTATCTAGACGTGAACGGTTAGTAAATTCTTTCTTTTTTTATTTTTATTTCTTTTGTATCCACTTTGGTGTTTTAAGGAAGCCACAAGTATTGAATATGTTTTGCTTGAACTGGGTTTGGGCAAAACATGCCAGCTTTTCTCTGAACCACTTGAGGACTCCATGTATTAAATATCATCACAAAAGCTATTTTAGAAAAGTAATGATCTAATTTTCACAAACAAAGGGATTTATGATATTATACGCATTTGAGTAGTTTCAACAACTTTCAAGTTTCAATCAATTCACTTGTTACTTTTTCTTACCTGTTTGTTTTGCTATTGGTTTAAGTAAGCATATAATTATAATATCACCGGATGCTCATGAAAAACGAGGAAGCGCAAATGCATTTAAATCACGTGTTTAATTTTATGTTGCAGTGAAGAAATTGCGAAACAGAGGGCTCATGAAAGGTATATGAAGTTGCAAGAACAGGGTAAAACAGAACAAGCAAGAAAGAATTTGGGTGAGCATTCTGATATTTATTTGAAATTATATAATTGTTGTGCAAAATATGCACATGAAATTCATATAGCATTTATATATGTATATTTTTTTGGAAAAAAACTTGATAATTTTACTAATTTCTAATGCTACTATGGCCAATATATATATATATATATATATATATATATATATATATATATATATTCCAATAAATGTGACTTATAATTTAGCTCTTTTATTGATTTTTTATTTCATCTATATATATTCAAATGGTGACTTTGATTCGTGTATTGTATTTGCCAGAGCGTTTGGCTCTTATCCGACAACAAAGGGCAGAAGCTGCTAAGAAGCGAGAAGAAGAGAAGGCTGGTAATGTTCAAAGTTCTTTTTGTTTTTTAAAAGCTGGGTTTGGTAACGGGTCAACGATGGTTTCCATCAAAACGGTTTTTTTAGTCTTGTTCATGATTTGGTTAGGTTGACAACTTGACACAAAACACTATTTTAGAAGTTATAAATAGCAACTATGTTAAATAAAAACTATATTGTACACTGGTCTACTTTTCAGATAGTATGAATGTATGATTTTGGTTAATGATGCTACCTATTTGGAACTAGATAGAAGTATAAAACATACTTTATTGTACATAAAAAGTTGAACAAACTAAAGTGCTAACGTTTATATTACTTAGTAAAGCAATACATGCCTATTGTTGGGGTATCTATGTTTTTATCATTTAAATTATCTTAAAAGCAACTTTGCATAAATCATTGATTGGTTTTGGTCTCTTGTTAACTCTGGTTATTTTTTGCCAAAATTTTCTCAAGTTTTAATGTTCTTTTTCTGTATGTTTTAATAAATGAAAACATCTTACATATTTATAAATGTACAAACATATATTATTCAACCTTGAACATTAGCTAGAGCAACACCCTGCATTATTTTTATTGACAGTAGGTACATCATCTTTCCCTCCAACATCAATTGTTTTGCCTTTTGATGGTACCGTAGAATCATTACTGACGTCGAGCACCCGTTTGCTCACGACATGATAAATCCGAGTCAACACTTCGGTGAAAGCGTTCTCAACGTTTATCGATTCGAGTGCTGATGTTTCCATGAAAAAGTTGTTCTCTTTCTGCACAAACATCTTTGCATCTTCTGTTTGAATGGCACGTAGGTGTCGAAGGTCCGCTTTGTTCTCCACGAGCATGATCACAATGTTGTGATCTGTGTGGTCCCGAAGCTCTTTAAGCCATCTTTCAACGTTTTCAAATGTTACGTGCCTTGTGATGTATGGTTGAAGTATGTTTTGTATGTGAATTGGTTTTAACTATGGTTGATGTTTTTTGCTTAAAAACTATGTTTTGTATGTGAATTGGTTTGATCAATGCATATTTTGGTTGGAATTTATGCATCTTTTTATATGTTTTTTATTTTTTAATAAATATTTTTTATGAAAAAAATACTTGTGCTAATGATAAAGTTGATATAATTCTCTGTTTATTTTCTATGTACCAAACAAGAGAAATGATTCTCAGCTATATTTCTCTACTGAAATCTCTGTACTACCAAACAGAACAGTCAATTCTCATTCTCACGACCAATTCCCTTTCTCTGCAATTCCATTTCTCTACAATTCCATTCTCTGTACCAAACACCCCCTTAGTTGTTTCATCCTTAGATACCAGTGTCGTGAGATTCTTTAATCCATTAGCTTATTATACCTTCAATTGGATTTTTCCCTAGTTAGACGTTTTATCCATTGATAAGTCTCTTTCTCAAAGTTTCGTCTAGTCTTGTTAAGTTAAGTCTTTTAAGTTAATTTAAGTAAGTTAGTTCAAATAGTTAATAATTAAAAATCAATTAAAAAATATTATTCTTAGGTGAGTCCTGGTTAGTGTTAAGTATTAAGAACGTTTTACGTATCCTTGTGTTCGATACTTGGACTTCCTTAGGTCTATACTATTTTTGATCGGTACACTTGCCGGTTGTGTGTGAATTCATTAGATTTTTGTTATATATATTTAAAGCTTAGTTGTGAGTTACTCAGAAAGAGCATCATTAGACACACTTCAAGTTTTTGGCGCCGTTGCCGGGGACACGATTAGAGGCGTATTGAGAATGACTCGATTTAGGACTTACCTTGTTTGCTACTTGTTTTTCTTATTTGCTTTGTTTGTTAGTTAAAAATAGTTTAGCTAATCTTTGTTTACTTTGTTTATTTTAATAGTTGTATGCGACGTACTCGATCTCTAGGACCGCCAGAAGCTGAAGGATTTCCCGAACTAGAAAGAGAGTTGCGTGAGAGACGTCGTACCAGACCGTCTTCCAGTCTTCTACGTCCATCGGTAACACATCCTCTTCTCCTACTTTTTCTGATCCCGTCATTAGGGATAGGATTATGGGCGACGCAACACCACAGAGGAGGACAGTTGCAGACCGGGACCGTTCGGTCAACGCTGGCGCGAGATCTAGCATTGCTCCACCAGCCATCGGAGTTCTCACGACTTGGCAGATTCCATCTAATATTCTAAACACGATTTCTCATTTTGCTCATTTTCACGGGTTTCTCCATGAGAACCCACATTCTCATCTCGCTCGTATTACACGTATTTGCGACACTTTTCATCTTGCCGGCTTATCTGAAGAAGCCATCAAACTCCGCATTTTTCCATTCTCACTCGTTGATCATGCGAGTCTGTGGCTTGAGTCCATCCCATAGGGATCCATTGCTACTTAGGCTGCCATGCAGACCCAATTTCTTGAGAAATACGATCCTCCGGCTAAGGCCGCTCGTTTGCGTAACCAGATTCACTCTTTCCAGATGGAGGAAACCGAGAACTTCTACGAGGAGTGGGAGAGATTTAAAAATTTACTCACTTTATGTCCGAACCACGGCCTGCAAGACTGGGCAGTTGTTGAAAAATTTATAACGGAGTGACATACGCGACTCAGAGTATGCTCGACACGGCTGCGAGAGGTAACTTATTGAAAATGAAGGATACGGATGAGTGCATTGATATTATAACAAGTTAGCCATGAGTGGATACTAGCGACCACCAGCTAAGAGTACCAAGACCGCCGATTCCCTATCACGCGACATGCATCCGGTCGACACGAGCACCGCACTTGCGGCACATGTTGAGGCGTTGGTGAAGATCGTTAAGGACTTGCAGGTGAAAAGTAAATTGTGCGAGATCTGTAGAGGAGGGCATGATACCGTTCAGTGCCCTGTAGGTTTCCAGGAGGAGACTGTAGACTTTGTTAATAATGCAAACCGAAATCAAAACTCTTTAAATTCTTATAATTCAGGGTGGAGAGGTAACCAAAATTCCAACTGGAGGAACGGAAATCAGTCCGGCTTCCATCAGCGTCAGAGTCTTTTCCAGGATTCAGGTGAGGGAACGAGTAGTGGGGAGAAGAAGCCCACGTTAGAGGAGATGATGGCACAGCAGACACAGATGCTGTCGCAACTTATGACTCGAGAGGACTCCCGTCACAAAGAGACTCAAGAGAAATTTTGGGAGCACGAGTCATTCATGAGAAATCAGGGAGCATCCATTCAGAATCTCTAGCGTCAGATGGGAGATATTGCGAGTCGATTAAATGATAGTTCGCCAGGTACACTTCCGAGTAACACTGAACAAAATCCGAAGGCGTTCGCGAAGGCTGTGACGATGAGGAGCGATGCAGGGGCACGTAGTGAGCCCGTGAATCAGGAGCCTGCAGTAGATGTAGAGGAGCAGGTAGACGAGGAGATTTAGTTGGAGTTTCCACCGGCCAAGGTGCATCAGAGGTGCGGCCTAGGAAGTACAGCACAGGCCGAGAACCATCCATTACTCAGCACACCAGCGAGATTCTACAAACCTTGACTTCCATATCCCGGGAGAGTCCGTAGGGATAGAGACGAGGAGCAAAACTCCAAATTTCTTGACCTTTTGAAACAACTTCATCTTACCATTCCATTCCTTGAGGCACTCACGCAAATGCCCATATATGCAAAGTTCCTTAAGGATATTCTTTCAAGAAAAGAGAAGTTAGCTAAAGTCTCTTCCATTCCTCTGAGTGCTGGTTGCTCTGCAGTCTTATACAGAATGTTACAAGAAAAGATGTCCGATCATGGGATTTTCACGATTTCCTACATCTTGAGTGATAATACGGTTGTTCATGCGCTGGCGGATCTTGGTGCCAGTATTAATCTCATGTCGTATTCCGTGTATCGCATGTTGCGTCTAGGAGAACCATGTCCTACCCAGATGAGCATCCACCTTGCTGATCATTCTGTGAAATACCCCCGAGTCAAAAAGTTCATCTTCCCAGTGGACTTTGTCATCTTGGATATGAACGATGATGATAGTGTCCCACTTATCTTGGGCCGACCATTCCTTGCCACTGCACAGGCGTTGATAGACGTCTGCGAGGGTAAGTTGATCTTAAGAGTTGGAGATGAAAACGTCACCTTTGACGTTCGACAGTCACTGAAGCACCGCACCCCAAGTCTGCTGACGACTCCTTATACTTCATTGATACCATCATGGAACATGTTGGGGAGTTTTTCAGCGAAATCAGTGGAGGATCTGCCTCCGACACCCAGATTCTCGATAGGGAGATTCCATAGATTGAGATGGTTGCCCTGACCAATCATTCCTTAGATGACGACACCGAGTCACATATCCCTAAATCTGGCGTGTCTGCTGAGATCGTACAAGATGATCCTATGGACCGACCTTCCGTCGAGAGTCCTCCCTTAGAGTATGGGTTTTTAGATGAAGAGAGGAAACTGCCAGTTATCATTGCATCTGCTTTGACGGAGGTCGAGAAGGAGAAGTTGTTGAGGGTGCTACGAGAGCACAAAGAGGCTATTGCATGGAAGATTATCGACATTAAGGGTATCATCCCTTCGTTTTGCACTCATAAAATCCTCATGGAGGAAAATTTCAAAACTGTCGTTCAGCCGCAATGTCGGCTTAATCCGAAAATGCAAGAGGTCATGAAGAAGGAGATCATTAAACTCCTTGATGCGGGGATCATTTTCCCAATTTCTGATAGTGCTTGGGTGAGTCTAGTCCAAGTGGTTCCTAAAAAGGGTGGCATGACTGTCGTCACCAATGAGATGAATGAGCTTATTCCCACTAGGACTGTGACGGGATGGCGAGCCTGCATTGACTATCGCAGACTAAATGATGCTACCAGGAAAGACCACTTTCCTTTACCCTTCATTGATCAGATGTTGGAGCGTTTAGCAGGTCAGTAGTACTACTGCTTCTTAGATGGTTTCTCTGGGTACTTCCAGGTTACGATAGCTCCCGATGACCAGGAGAAAACAACTTTCACTTGCCCTTACGGAGTATGCCGTTCGGACTTCGTAACGCTCCGGCCACATTCCAGAGGTGTATGGTGGCCATTTCCCATGATATGATCGAGGAATCCATGGAAGTGTTCATGGACTATTTTTGTGTATTTGGGAGTTCCTTCGATCATTGTTTGTCTAATCTTGAGAGGTTGATGTCCCGCTGTGTCGACACCAACCTAGTCCTTAACTGGGAGAAGTGTTATTTCATGGTTTGCAAGGGCATTGTTCCGGGGCTTTGGATTTAGAGTGCGGGGATAGAGGTTGACCGAGTGAAGTTCGAGACCATATCTAATCTTCCCCTCCCACTTCTGTGAGATCCATTCGTAGCTTTCTAGGTCATGCCGGGTTCTACTGCTGGTTCATCAACGACTTTTCAAAAATCGCGACACCCATGACCAAACTTCTGGAGAAGGATACTCCATTTGTTTTTTCTGAGCAATGCATCGAGGCGTTTGATCTTTTAAAAGACAAACTCATTAATGCCCTTATCATGGTTGCTCCCGACTGGTCGTTACCATTCGATTTAATGTGTGACACGAGCGACTTCGCATTCGAAGAAGTTCTAGGACAGCGGAAGGATAAACACTTCCATCCGATTTACTATGCCAGCCGGACCTTAAATGGCGCGCAGGAGAGCTATACCACCACCGAGAAAGATCTTTTAGCTGTGGTGTTTGCATTCGACAAATTTAGGTCCTATCTAGTTCTGTCCAAGACAATTGTTTACATAGATCATGCTACTATTCGATATCTCTTCAGCAAGAAGGATGCTAAGCCTCGTCTTATCCGATGGATCCTGTTGCTTCAAGAGTTTGATATTGAAATCCGTGATAAAAGGGGGCCGAGAATGTAGCGGCCAATCATCTTTCACGTCTAGAGAGAGCAGAGTTAGGAGATTCGGGGGTCAGGATTGATGATCCTTTTTCGACAGAGAGTCTCATGTTTGTTACAACACAGGAGGAAGGTTTTCATGGTTTGCTGACTTTGCGAACTATCTCGCTGACGGGTACCTCCCGAAGATGCCTTACTAGGAAAAGAAGAAATTCTTTGCTGACATTAAGTTTTACCTATGGGACGACCCGTACCCTTTCCGCATCGGTGCTGATCAGCTGATTAGGAGGTGTGTAGATGTCAAGGAGGGATGGCAGATTCTGAGCCATTGTTAAGTGGGACCGACAAGAGGTCACCACGGTGTAAGTTCGACGGCAAAGAAAGTCTTTGATTCTTGTTTTTATTGGCCGTCTATTTTTAAGGATGCTCATTTGTTCGTTAAGAGTTTTGATCATTGCCATCGTGTCAGCAATATTTCATCGCAAAACGAAATGCCCCAGAATGCTATTCAAGTTTGTGAGGTTTTCGATGTGTGGGGCATTGATTTCATGGGACCGTTTCTATCTTCGCGTGGGAACAAGTACATACTCGTGGCTGTTGATTACGTGTCTAAGTGGGTTGAGGCCAAAGCTCTACCCACCAATGATGCCCGAGTGGCAGTCCGTTTTCTAAAAAGTCTATTTGCTCGTTTTGGAGTCCTGAAAGCCTTGATCAGCGATCGAGGTACTCACTTCTACAATTCGCAGATGGATAAGGCATTACAGCGCAATGGGGTCACCCATCGGCTTGCGACCTCCTACCACCCAAAAACTAATGGGCAGGTGGAAGTGAGTAATCGGGGAATCAAATGTATTCTCTAGAAAACGATTGGTTTCAAATCGTCGGGATTGGTCCGACAAATTAGATGACGCTTTGTGGGCCTTCCGTACAGCCTACAAGACTCCGACTGGTTCCACACCATTTTGGATGATTTATGGGAAGGCCTGTCATCTTCATGTTAAGTTGGAACACCGCGCTTCATGGGCCCTTCATAGGGTTAATCTTGATTTATCCGCCGCAGAGGGAAATCATTTCCATCAGTTGCATGAGTTAGAGGAGCTCCGGGATCACACGTTTGCACAGTCATTTAGGTATAAGGAGCGGACGAAAGAACTGCATGATAGAAAGCTGAAGGGTAATAAGCAGTTCAAGTGTGGGGATAAGGTCTTATTGTATAACTCCCGTTGGGGTTATTCCCGGGAAAGTTGAAATCCCGATGGTCGGGACCGTTCACGGTCACTGAGGCATTCCCGTATGGCACTATTGAGATACAATATCAAAGCGGGAAGTTTAAGGTGAACGGTCATAGATTGAAGCACTACATAGCGAGCCAGTTGCAGATCAGACAGTCGAGGTATTCTACCTTGATTCACTCACTGAGGCGTAGACGTGTTGGATGCATCACTCGGGAGACCGCTCGAGTTGTATAGTGTGTATTATGATTTTTCTTTATAATTTGTTTTATTTTTGTTATTTATAAAAACATAAAAATACAAAAAAATTAAAAATTTAATAATAATAAAAAAAATTAAAAAAAATGAAAACACAAAAATTTGTTTATTTCTTATGTTTTTGTTTTATGTTTTGTACGCCGCTACATGCGAGCGAGTTTGAGTTATTGCAGGTATTATTAGGCGCATGGTAGCTCTAATGGCGTTTTGAAACTTGTTCACCCGACGTTGCGGCCGCGAATAAAATGCTATACGGTCGCTCGATTGATACACAATTGATGAAGAATCTGCATATAAACCAGAGGAGTAACCCGTTCTCTATTTTACGTTTTGTTATTTTAAGTTTTAATTTTATTTTATTTCTTTTCCTTGTTCTCATCGAGGACGATTTCGTTCTAAGTGTGGGGATGAAAATTTATTTTACTTAGTTGTAAAAAAAAAATTTCAAAGAAAAATGTCCCTTGAAAATTGTTTTTGTTCTACATTAAGCAGGAGATGATATTATTACCAATGTGCTAACGAACTCTTGGAACTTTTGAAATATATAATATAATAATAAAAGAAGGGATGGTTTGTATATCTGATTTGGGATGTGTCGGTAGGCCCAACTAGCTTTGATAGTCCTCTTTAGCAGTTTTTATATATATAATAATTTGGAAAACGGTGAAACCGAATTTCGATGCTTAGGGAGGATTACCATAATCTGAAAACTTTAAGATGGTAAGAATTAAATGCACTCAAACCAGCACACCACCACATGTCCATCTTTTTATGAGCTTAGAAGTAGTTATATATTTTAAGGTGATATAAAAAATTGAAAAAAAAAGAAGTATGTTTTGAAAGTTTGTTATGTATTTATCATCAAAAGTTGTTCAAGAAAAGAAAATGCTTGTGAAGAAAGTTATGTATTGTAAGATGCCAAATAAGCATTGTTTAAAGTTTGAAAAAGAGTCCAAAGATGCACATACTAGACTTGACTTAGCGTTTACGTGTTACCTTGGGGATAGTGACTTTGAGGATACACTATTGGGGCTCGAAGGTTCTTAGTCAATAAATATCAAATTAAAAATTTATAGGACAAAGTCCAATAATATTTAGGAATAGCTCGTACGACCTACACATAACCATTCATCCACCCAAATTTCACCGAGTGCATCAAATTAGTACTATCAGCGAGTCCTTGGCTTATGGTGATTTGTCGAACCATTTTGCTTCGACTCTAGTCTTCTAGTTCTCTTTGTCTGATATGGGGTAATTGTAGCCTTAATTTTTGAACTTAAAATGTTTATTGCAAAATGGGGGCTTGATTGGCTGGTGGCTGGGTTTAAGTGGACAACAATATCAGCAATCACGGTCAATATGTCAGGCTGTTTCTTGTGCTTTGAAAATAATAATAATCTGAGAGTTTGTTGTTTTTCACTTGGTTATGATCATGTGTAAATTTCTTTTTCAGGGACGAAAAAGTCTTAAGTGTGGGGATGTTTAATGTATAACACACTTACTTTCCGTACCATTTTATCATGTTTTAATTGCTTAATAGTTCAATTAATAAGAGTTATTGCTTGTTTTTGATTGATTTTACAAAGATGGATGATTACTTGTAGGTTTTGAGTTTTAAGGAAGAAAAGACTAAAGTTTGGAGACTCTAGGGGTCTTTTTGAGCAACTTTGAAGACTACAACTCAAGGCCCGACCCAAGCCCAAAAGTTCCAAGCCTTACATGCATAATATATTAATTTAATAAAAAAAGAAAGAAAACCTGTTGGAGCCCATATCAATAACAATTACAACTAATAGATCTCAGATCTGTATCTATACTATTAATACGTTTTCGGATCTAGCTCTTGATTAACATCGATTCAGTGTTATAAATATGTGTATATATTATCAATAGATTAGTAGTATTGTATGTATAATATTAAGATGAAGTTTGAGAGAGATCTTGGACAGAACTTCGTTAATCAACTCAAAAACTTTTTTTAAATTGTGAACAGGAGTTCACTATATATAGAAGGTGATCTGGTTCGCTAACATCCCCTAGCGAACCAGCCTCCCCTTCGTTACATACATTAACTTAGCGAAACATCCCTTGATTCGTTAACACCCCCTAACGAATCAGGAGGGAATACATTACTTGGCTAGTTCGCTAACATCCCCTAGCGAACTAGCCTTTAACTTAGCGAACTGGTTAATAAATAAAACTTTTTATTACATTAATCATAAATAAAAACGTTAACGATAAATACAAAGACTCTAGACGCAAAACTGTGCACTAACAGACATCCCCTCGTCTTGAGCTCTTTGTCTTTAACTTATTTGAAGCGCTTTGACTGCCAGTCTCTGCAACTATGAATTCCATGTTCATGACACACACGAACCACACGTTGGAATTGCATAGCCAGGTCGTAATCTTCTTGGCGTTCAAACAAAATCTGCTTCCTGTGTAGCACGTCGTTGTCGGTCTCTGATAAATTAACCAACCACATCGGGTCGATTATATTGATAAGCTCGGTCTGCAGTCCTCGACCACGAACAATAATGGCCTCGCTAGTACGATTGTCATAGTACCAACGGTTGAAAGACAGATAAATATCTTGAGGCATCGTCTTCACAGGAACCTTTTTCATCGTCTTGGGTGGCTTCACTTTCAAAACAAGTTTCCTCCAGCCCGTCCTCGGATCAATCTCATCAATACATTTCCGTCTTGGTACATGGGGCTTAAAGAACTTGAAGCCATGATTGACCTCGAACAGTAAGTGTTGGTGAAACCACTCAACTGTTTGGTAACCCCCACGATTGATAAATGGACGTCTCGTGAGGGTACGAACATCCCACCGCGGCAATGTCAGAACATCCATTATCTTCTCGTAATACTGGACACCCTTTTCCCACTTGACTATACATACTTTAAGGTCAGAATCATAGAGCCAGGAGACAATATCACCATGTACCTTAGAAACGGTCTTGAAGGTAGTCACTTAATTAGCCTTAGCCCAAGCAGCAGCAGTACCTTTTCTTTCTTGATCTACATAATGATAAGCACTGATAATTTACCCACTTTATGACGTTTGAACCATCTATCTACGTCCTCATCAGTCACTTCTTTGAGTGAGGGTACTGTTCGCTGCACAACCTTTTCCAATTCATCCTCAGTCTCTTTAAACACTTCTTCATGTAATATCGGATCACCTTGATCAACGTTCGTGTGTTGATACAAGTCCGGGTACTCATTAGCAGTCACATCCTCCATCTCAATGTCCTCATTATCATAAATAAAATCCGTATTTATAAACAACGGATCCTCATCCAATACTTCTTCATTCACAACCTCAACACCGGGCTCAGCCTCTAACACATTCAATTGATCGTCATTCAGCCCAAGTAGTATAGAAATCTGTAGGTTCCTGGACGGATCGTACACGGGATGTCGCTATCTGCGCAGGTGCGAAATCCCTGCGTAGTTAGATACGAGTGCAGAATATGTATAAATCAAACACACGAGCAATGAACGAACACGTTATATTGATAACCGAACACGTGACTCGAGGTCACTATTACAGACTCTAAAACACGTAACTCACTGATACACGAAATGAACTAGCTCTCAAAACGCTCAACTGATTAACCCTAAACTGTTACGGCTGAACAGTTTAAATAAGCACGACAACTTCGCCTCAGGCGAAGTTGTCCATAACTTCGCTTGTTCAACAAGTTCGCCTGAGCGAACTTGTTGACAACTTCGCTTGTTTGACAAGTTCGCCTAAGCGAACTTGTTGACAACTTCGCACATACAAAAACATAAACATAATCATAAACATAATTACATTACAGACTCGATTACAAATGGTAGACTATGAACTACTGACACACATGTACCAACAGACTCCCCCTTGGCAGTAGCTTCATATTTTGATATTCAAATCTTGAGTCTTGTAATCTTGCATCTCTACGCGTGCGCTCCCTCTCTAACACACACCGACACCACCCCTTGATATTTCCTAGCTTGATCCTTCCAAGCAGGAATGTAGAAGATCTTCTTCTCGTTGAGCACCTTCAGATCAGCCTGCGATAGATTAACAAGATGCATCGGGTCGTAAACCCTAAGCACTTCTTGTTCATCCTCATCTTCCATTACCGCCTCCGCTGTCTCACAATCCACGAACCACCATTTTAGGTCTTTGAGCACGTCCTTGGGCATAATCTTCATCGGTACTTCTTTAAGACACCGGATCGGTTTATACTTCATAACCATCCAAGGTTTTCCATCAACTCTCAGACCCCTATCCTTGTCTTCGACAAGTTTCCCCTTTTATGGTCTCATCAGCTCAAACTTCTTCTCCTTAATACACTCCTTCCACACGATCTTCCCGATGATTCTAGCCATGTTGTCTTCACTTCGGTTTATCAATCCCAATCTGGCTAAATCTTTTACCTCACATTCAGGCAGTGTGTTTAAAGATCTCAACGTTCTCCTGAAGTACTGAATTCCATCGTATCTTTTGATCACGAAGAGCCGCAGCTGCTCATCATATATCCAGCAGATAATACCTTTCTTTGCTTCTGCGTATCCCTTAATATTGTAACTCTTTTTGAACATTTTAGGGATCGCCGGCTTCTTCGTCTTTATGAACCAGTGAGCACAACCCTCCTTCCAATTCGGTTGTTCCTCCCATTCAGTATCTTCCACCACGCTCTCATCACCCAACTCTGGTCTCTCAACCTCCGGAATCTCGTGTTCCACGGAGTCATCTACAATCTCCCCTTCCTCTATCACATTCTCAACAGTAATTTGCTCTCCGATCCTCTCGATCTCATCAACCGGCAGCACATCTTCTTCAATCATAAACTCGTCATCATCCTCATCCAGCTCTTTCAACGCGTCTATAACATCTTCAACATCAGCATCATCATCAACATCTACCACGTCGTCACCGGCTGCGCTTGTAGACTCCCCCTCAGCTGTGGAAGCCCCAAGAGCCTGAGAGGTTCGCTCTTTCAACGCGTCTATAACATCTTCAACATCAGCATCATCATCAACATCTACCACGTCGTCACCGGCTGCGCTTGTAGACTCCCCCTCAGCTGTGGAAGCCCCAAGAGCCTGAGAGGTTCTTGGCAGCTCACCACCTGCACCTTCCGGTGCATTGGGATCATCGTCTTGATCTTCTCTCCGTTTTGTCCTCAACTCATCTCCCCTACAAGTCTTCTCCCCCTGAGATGCCAAGAATGCCTTGAAGGCATCTATTACTTTTCCGTGTTCAACCAGGAGGGCTGCTTGTAGTCGATTGGATTCCACTAGGCGTTCAATGGTCTTTGACTGTACAGCAACAATCCGCTCTAGCGATGTAATCCTTTCGGAATCTGAAGTAGGCGTTGGAGTTGGCGGGACATCAGCAGCAGAAGTGACCCAGGTGGTACACTTGGTAACCCTGCAGTAGTAGTGACGGTCGACTCAACAAATCGTGCTACTACCACCGGTGGAGTAAGCGATTGGGGTGGTAGAGACACAACTGCTGGAGCCGACGTCTCGACGGCAGTAACCTGTGCTGTAGAAGGAATAAGAGACATACCAGACAAGGCAGGTGGAGCAAAACGTACCAGCCTTGAAGATTCTCCAGCTCCCGAACCCATACCTGTCCGTTCTCTTCTTGAACGTCTGATCACAATCTGAACTGCTTCCTCTTCATCAACTTCCTCATCATCCTCGTCAACAGTTCTCGGCCTCTTTCCAGTAGTTCTCTCCCGAGACACCATCAGTCGTCTCGCTTCAGCAAATGTTTCGTCAAGATCGGAGTCAGCTACCGAAGTAACTGCTCTAGTAACCTCCATGACCTGAGAACCTGAGACCTCCATATCAAACAATCCATGGCCGCTAAAAGCAGCATCAAGATCGACATCTTCATCAGTAGGCTCAGCAGGAGATGCAGCAGCTGGCACAGCAGCAGAAACAACAGTAGATACAACAGGCGCAGCTGGTACAGCATGGGGTGCTGCCGCCTGATGTGGCTGTGGGTCTCTGAACTCGTCCCCTCCTGCAGGAACATACCCCGGGTTGATAAGATACCCGAACAGTGGAGTATGCCTGGGACGCAGCTCAGGCTTGCTACGTGTGCTCGAAGTCCGACACTGAGCGAAGATATGTTTCGTCACACATTCGACGTATCTTATAGGGCGTCTCTGCGGTAGCGACGGAGCGACATGATTGAGGATCATCTGTAAGAACCGAGGATACATAATAAATCGCTCGCGCGCCACAGCCCTCCTCTGACGATCAATCTCGTAAAATATCAGCTGACTAAATGAATATCGTCGGTTGTAAGTCAGGGCAATCATGGCAGACTGCATCGTCGCGCCCTTCCATCAGTTCCTGCCTTCCTCCCAGACATGCACACGATCAAGACGTGCATTAGGAAGCGCCACTGATCTAACAAAAACCCTTTCCTCCTCTGTGAGTCCCCCAACGGACCTGAATAACCCATCCTCAGGTACGCTCCATCACGAAAAGGAGCTACGAACTCCGTTGGGTCATCCATTGTCTCTTCTCCAAACTGCAAAGCCAACCGTATATCTTCAGAAGAAAACTGTATAGCATGACCATTTACGGTTGCTCGCATCACCGGGGGCTCAGGCCTGCAATCATAATATACCGACTGCCAAAAGTCTTCTATGTTAGGCAGTGAAATGGGCAGGGTATTTGTGATCGCATGAAAGATCCTTGAGCGCTGGAGAAACGTGATTATCTCCCTGTAGTCTTCCACACCTCTTGCGTCTGGATCTAACGTGATGTACTGGTTATGGGCCGGAAAGAACTGTCTTTGATCATCACCGTCATCACCACCAGCACCGCCAACAGCAGCCATATCTGCACAAAACAAAACAAGTTAGAGAACGGTTAAGCAACTCACAAGTTCGCTTTGTACCACGAGCGAAGTTGTGATTAAACCTTTACAGGCGAACTTAAAGGTGAGGCGAAGTTGGGAACAACTTCGCTTCATCTGTAAGTTAGTCTAAAAACTGTTAAGTGAATTGGTATAGGCGAAGTTGATGATAACTTCGCCTTATCACAACATCGCCTCAGGCGAATTTGAGTTCAAGGCGAAGTTAAAGATAACTTCGCCTAAACCCTAACTTCGCCTGAATCTGAAACGGCGACTGTTCAGATTCAAAGGCCAAGATCCGATGTTTTCGCAACGATTTGACTATCCAGGAGTGAAGAACAACACATAATAATGGTTTTAAGACGAAAAGTTCGTCCATGAACACGTATTACAAGGTTGAAAAATTTGGTTTTGAAGGTCCGACGACCCGAGGTCTCGAACCGGGTAAAAGCAATAAAGAACGAGTATGTTTATGAAAGATATCGACAACACATACCCTCAATGAATAATAGAAGCTGGAATCAAAGATCGAAATCGGAAGGAAATAAAATTCGCCGGAAAACTGCTTAAGTTCGCCGGAGTTATCGGAGTAAGTTCGCTGAAAGTTGAAATAATAAATTGTTCACTGTGTAAAAATCCTTATATAGGGCGAAGTTGGTTCAGGCGAAGTTAAGCACAAGTTCGCCTAATTCAACAACTTCGCCCTAAATTTCAAAATTAAACCTTATAGTTTGAAGAATTTTGCAATTAACATTGGAAACTTCCAAAAAGAGTTAAACAAAAATGATCATGTCCAAGTAACCAGTTATAAAATAATACAACTGCAAAAATAGAAAAACTTATAAAAATTTAACGAAATAAGGGATCAAATTTCAGTCTAGTCAGGGACCACTACGTTTTAGAAAAGATCCTAACAGGAATCATACTAACTACGTGACTGTCACTTGGATCCGTGTTTAGCTGTATTATGACATAGAGAAACAGGTTGTAGGCATGTAAATAACTTAAATGGTTTTCATCGTTTCTGTGATACGGATTAAGGTTCAGTTAAACTCAAAATTTAAGTGGGCAACAACTCAGAGATAATGATGCCTTCTATCTATTCTCAAAGCGTATTTGGCTATACCCAAGTCATCCCGAATTGACTTCGACCCATAGTGTCTGATTAACTTGTAGATACTCGTTGTCTGCTTCCCGTTCTCTTCTTACTCCAGAATTGAGAAGTCTTGATTGTTACAATGACTCATAAGTACTGAAAAATATACATGTATATTATTATTATTTTTTTTTTTTAACTATACATACTTATAGACTTCGGAGTACTAAACCACTGCAAGTCCCGAATCTGGATCACTGCAGTGTCTTGAAATGCTTTCTTCACGGGAATCAGAACACTCACGGGCTCGTGTATGACTGGGTAGTCGCTTTTCTGCCTATCATTCGGAAAGATATGTATGAAGACATTCAAAACTCATAAGGAGATTCCACGTAAAATCGAGTAGTTTAAGTTAGTATCACATACACTTTTACGCACCATAAAAATTACCATGACATACAATGACTGTTCTAAAGCCTTTTAAGCTTAATAACTTCACTAGTTAAGCACACACAATCAGTATATATATCATTTTCCAAGGTTGGATCAATTTTCTGTTAAACAAGCAAAGAACTTCTTACGAAGTATTAGACTTGAAAAGTAATTTCATTTCCCCAAAAAAAATTTTGATTTCAATCGCCCTGATCACTTCAAAGTCTTCAGGTAAACGGCAATCCTGAAGATCCAATGGATCAACTGGACCGACCACATACAAGTATGTGTCCTTCTCACTAAGAATGACCGACTAATTTTCAGCAACTGAAAGAACACACGTCATAACTGCCCCGGTCACTTTCAGTCTTCTGGTTAATGGCGATCCTCATTCTCTAAGTCGAAACGAGGACCAAAACATATCCGAGGATATGTCCATCAAACTGAGGTAACCGACTAATTTTAAGCAATAATGACATTTTTTTTTATTATTTTTTAAATAAACACAAAGACATGGTTACTCGGGATTGATCATCCCGTTCAGCTCAATTAGGTTTTGAAATCTGGATTTATCAAACGCTTTTGTAAACAAATCAGCAAAATTTTCCAGTGTATCAACCTTTTCGATCTTGATCAGTTTCTTCTCAGCACAATCCCGTATGAAGTGATGACGAATGTCAATATGCTTAGTTTTACTGTGCTTCACGGGATTGTTAATTACTGAGATGGCGACAGTGTTATCAATTAAAATAGGAGTGAGTAAGAAATTCAGACCATAGTCGCGTAATTGTTGCTGAATCCACAAAACCTGAGAGCAGCAGTTGGATGCTGCCATGTATTCAGCTTCGCATGTTGAAATTGCAACTGATGTCTGTTTCTTGCACTGCCAGGAAACTAATCTTCCTCCAAGAAACTGACAGCCTCCTGTTGTTGACTTCCGACTCTGATTGCATCCCCCATAATCAGAATCTGAATATGCCAGTAGTTCAACGTCTCCTCCCTTTGGGTACCACAACCCTAGCTTCGGCTTGCCTTTAAGATACCGCAAAATCCTCTTCACACCTTTCATGTGAGATTCCTTTGGGTTTTCCTGAAAACGAGCACAAAGACAAACAGCAAACATTATATCAGGCCTAGAAGCAGTTAAATACATTAATGAACCTATTATTGCCCGATACAGAGTTGGGTCCACATCTGCGTCACCATCTGATTCAGCGCCCAATTTGTGATTGACGCAGATTGGAGTGTCATATGGAGAACTGTCCTCCATCTTGAATCTCTTCAGCACATCATGAACGTACTTCGTCTGATGAATGAACATCCCGTCCTTCTTCTGATCAACCTGCAATCCTAGAAAGAAAGTTAGTTCACCCATAGCACTCATCTCGAATCGTTTCTTCATGACAGCCTCAAAATCCTGACACATGGATACTCTTGATGCAGCAAAAATGATATCATCCACGTAGACTTGAACCAGCAGGAAGTCACATCCTTCTCTCTTCACAAACAACGTACTGTCGATCAATCCCCTTTCAAAACCGTTTTCCAGCAAGTAGTCTGATAACGTTGAATACCAGGCACGAGGTGCCTGATGTAACCCATACAACGCCTTGCTCAACCTGTATACGTGATCAGGAAAGTCTGGGTCAGGAAAACCCGGAGGTTGCTCAACATACACAACCTCATCAACTTTCCCATTTAGGAACGCGCTCTTCACGTCCAACTGAAATACCTTCATCTTTTTAAAAGAAGCAAATGCCAAAAATAATCTAATCGCTTCCAACCGGGCGACAGGAGCGAACACCTCATTGTAATCAATACCCTCTTGCTGATTAAAACCTTTAACAACCAGCCTCGCCTTATTTCGAATGATAATCCCCTTATCATCTCTCTTACACTTGAACACCCATTTTGTGCCTATAGCATGCACATTCTTTGGTTTTTCAACCAAAGTCCAAACTTCTATTTTCTCGAACTGAGCCAACTCTTCTTGCATGGCTTCGACCCACGAGCTGTCCTTTAAAGCCATTTGATAATTCTTTGGTTCAATCTGGCTTATAAAGCAGGAGTACAAACATTCGTTCAGTATACCCGTTTCCTTAATGCTTGTATAGACACATGTGTGCTCATTCAAGCTTCTTCTGGTTTGTACACCGGTGGACACATCCCCTAGAACATTCTCCAAAGGGTGATCTTTGTGAATTCTCGTGGTCGGAACAGATCCGACATGCAAATTATCTTTCAAATTTGAAGAGATCTCATCTATGGTTGTTTCTGGCTGAGAGTGAAAAGGATTAATAAATTCATCTTCAGTTGAGGCCGCAGGGGTACCGATAGTGTTTGATGTGGAAGGTTGAGATTTCTCAATCAGCTGTCGTTGCAATAGATTCTCTTCCTCATCAAGTATCATCTTCGTCACAGCTCTTTCGTCTTCTTCAGAAATTTCCAAATCAGGTACGTTAAACGACTTAAAAAGCTTAACATAGTCGAAAAGCTCAGCAGGTCCATTGCTTGGTTTTGGCGATTGGTAACTAGTAATGTCGGTGTTACAAACCACCTCCACCTTGCAAGTCGAAGTATTGAAGACCCGTCTGTTGGGAGTCCCATCTACATAACCGACTAAGATTCCTTCATCGGCTACTTCACCAAATTTCGAATTAGTCTTCAAAATCGAACAAGGAGACCCAAATGGTTCAAGACCGCACAAGTTGGGCTTCCTTCCATGCATAAGCTCGTAACAAGTTTTTCCAAGTCTCTTAACGGTTAACACCCTATTCAGAACATAGCAGGCTGTAGCAACTGCTTCAGCCCAGAACATCACAGGAAGCTTCGAGTCTGCCAGCATAGTTCTGGCTCCTTCAATTAACGTTCGGTTCTTCCTTTCAGCCACTCCATTCTGTTGCGGAGTATACGGAGCGCTGTATTGATGTTCAATTCCTTTCTGAAGACAGAAGATTTCCATTTCAAAGTTCTTGAACTCTGTCCCATTGTCACTTCTGATGTATTTAACTGATTTACTCATGACGTTCTCAACTTTTGTAATTAGATTCTTCACCATCTGAGCCGTCTCATCTTTCGTTTTCAGAAAATATACCCACGAATATCGCGAGTAGTCATCAGTTATCACCAAGCAGTAAGAAGTACCACCTAGACTTTTTACATTCACTGGACCGAAGAGATCCATATGAAGTAGTTCTAGAGTACCGGCAATAGTATTGACCTTCTTGGTGAGATGGGTTTTCTTGTGTTGCTTTCCCTTCTTGCATGCTATACATTTGTCTTCAAAGTTAAAACTTTTTAAGGGAACGCCCATCACAAGCCCATTCTTGACAATGAAGTTCATCTTCCGAAGATGAATATGTCCCATTCTCCTGTGCCACAATTCTGATTCTGATTCGCTTGCTTTTGTCATTAAACAAGATTCTCCGGTGGCCATTTCAGTAGACCTCATATCCATCACATATGTATTCGTTTCACGTGGAGCTTTCATAACTATCCATTCGTCTGGTATCTGAAAACCAGGCTTTAATACGATCGCTTCGTTCTTCGTGAAATGGACAGTGTAATCTTTATCACAAATCTGCGACACACTCAGCAGATTGTGCTTTAATTCCTCCACAAAATTCACATTCTCAAGTGTCATCCTTCCATTTGACACTGTTCCTCTACCAGTAATCCTTCCTCCGCTTTCACCAGCAAAACTAACTCTCGCTCCCTGAACAGGTTTTAAGTCGTGCAACAAGTGTTTGTTGCCCGTCATGTGCCGGGAACAGCCGCTATCTACAATCCAAAGACTGTTGGCAGCCCTGTTCAACTGTTCCTGCACAATAAAACAAAGAGTTAGAATCTTGGGACCCAAGACCAATTGGTCTTGGATCGATACGTCCCGTACCCTGGCTTTCTCAAGTTAGCATCAGGATAATTTCTGTAAGTCCTGTTAGGAAATCTCCTTGCAGATTGAGTGTAATGCCTCCCAAACCTATGTGAATTGAAAGTGTTATATCTTGTGGTTTGGTTGAAAAACTGAGGTTTGTTTTTATGAAAACTTGAATTAGTTACATTTTGGCATTTTGTAGAGTTTTCATTTTTAGCAGTAACAAAATGACGCTTATCCTCAGTTTTATTTGGCTTCACACCTCTGAATCTCGGCTTCAGAGGGCAATCTGCAACTAGATGTCCTAATTTGTTACATCTAAAGCAACATCGACTCTCCATTTTCTTGTCAAATGTTGTTTTGGATGTAGAGGCAGTGTTACCAGCCGTTCGTCTCACATAAGGTGGGACGTACGGGTTGAGTGGAGTACTCTTTTTAGAAATTTTATTTTTATCTCCATCGGTGGGTAACCCTACCTTCTCTTTTGTCTGACCTGATTCGGACAACTTATCCGAAACCGATGAGACTGGACTCGAGACAGAAACTTTCACATTTGAAACAGGCGAACTCGTTTCGCCACAGCTAACACTTGGTTCTATATTTGTAACCTTGATGGGAGTTGTCTGAGTAACCTCGAAATCAACAGATTTCTGAACACTCGGATTATAAGTATAGTTGTGGTTAAAGGGTGGTGGAACCTCGTGATAACCGATTCCTCCCCTCTTTGCAGAGGTACCTTGATCACTCACTGTGACACCCGGTAATTTCCTAACCCTATAAACTAAGTAATCAACCTAATAATTAGGTGATTGTGAATATTATGCGCGCTAAATTAGAATCAGCGCGGGCATTTGTTATATGCGCCCCGCGCGAGCGCGCTATGTTAGTCAGCGTAGGCACGTTATGTGCGCCATGCGCGAGCGCGCGATGTAAGAACCAGCATGGGCATATGTTGTATGCGCCATGCGTGAATGTTTTGGCTTTATGTTTTCATAACTTAATGTTGTTTAATGGGATGACCGTCCCGCATGATACTAAGGCGGGTGCGTCCCAAATCGTTTATGCGCGTGCGGAAGGGGAACTAACCTCCCCGCATGGCGGGAACATTGAGAGCTAGTTTGTCTGAAGCTCCAAGATGGAATTGACTTCAACATGACTGATCACTATGTTGAAATACCAAGACCACCTGGAGAATCTACAAATGAAACTCAAATGTCCCTAACTGCGAGAAGGTTACGTACCTACCCGCAGCAAAGAAATGTCCTATACGCAGAAAGCTATACGCAGAAAGCTATACGCAGAAAGCTATGCGCACAAAGTTATACGCGCAGAACACTTAGTCTATTCTCCAGATGTAAGGAGACTACTCTCGCCCAAAAGGAAACAGTGGCGTGTTTCAGAGATTTTCCACTTTTTACTGTACACTGACAAAATCACCTGAAAAAGCATACTGTAGCATGAAAAGTCAACTGTCAGCCACCCTACCAACCACAGACCTGCATGTCCTGTCCAAATCGAATCAGAATCTTTTACCCACTCCTCCACTTTTAAATAAATAATAATAATTTCCATACTTTATCATCATTACACTTAGATATGAAAAGATTACAATCCCCTAAAGCAAGGGATTGTGTTCCCTTGAGTTTGCCTATAAATATGTGACCTAAATTATCACCCAAACACACTTCAAACTTCTCTCTTAAGAACTGCAAACTTGCACTAATCACCTCCCAAGCATCCGTTGTTTTCATTTCCGATCCTGTTACTAGGTAAGCCGAGATTATAACCCTAAGATCTACTTTCCAACCCTTATATTCTCCTATTTCTTGATCTTAATATATATATACTTGTTATTTAATCGTATTCTAGACCTTCAATTCCGAGGCCAACACCAAGAAAACCCGAATCTCGATTAATCCCTTAACAAGAACCACAGGTGAGTTTCACAGCCCCTATTTTCACTGCTTTCACTACTTTTAAACTGTTTTCGGGGCGAGGGACACGTACTTAAATTACGATTTATCATGGTATACTTACAAGCTATGCGAACGATTATGTGTTTAAATTATGTTTCATGATGAGCAATACAAACGGCTATCTATGGTTTTCGATGTGTGTGCGCCAGATTCGAGTAAGTGATCACTTTACCAATGGAACTCTAAGGGTAGGGACTGCTGGTTTGATCCGCCCACTCGTAGGGGTCGCACCTCTTACACAGACGAGTGCCTAGCATATCACGGGGCAGTACTATGGGATTGATCCCGCTCGTAGAGGTCGCTCCCCTTACGCAGACGAGCGCCTTGTTTTCCGGCACAACGTCCGCGCGTAACCCGCGGGACGGTATTACTTATTTCGCTCGTAGTGGCTGCGCCACTTACACAGACGAGCACGGTTTTTCAGAAGTGTCCGCGCGTAACCCGCGGGACGATATTACTTATTTCGCTCGTAGTGGCAGCGCCACTTGCACAGACGAGCACAGTTCCCAGAAATGTTCGCGCGCAGCCCGCGGAACGATTTTATCAGAATATGTTATCAGAACTATGTTTTACTAAGCATGTGTTCAATGATGCTACCAGAATTATGTTTTAGAATGATTTTTATCAAGACTATGATGCAATACGATTTATCAAGTTACTAAAACTTGTGAACTCACTCAGTTTATACTGATTCAAATGTTTTACGTGTCTTTCAGGAGATAACTAGGTAGCGCATGGAGTCACACTTAGAGCACCTCACGCTGAACATCTAAAACTAGCTTTTTGGAAGATTTTGGTTCTATCCCTTCGATGCGCGTGGTTGTTCCCGCCGCGCAAGGGGATATGGCGTGGAAATCTTCAGTTTTTATACTTGGATGTTTTTATGTAATCTTTAAACAATGTAATGTATTTGTATTAAACATTTCATGCGCAATGAAAATCTATCTTTGAATGTTTTGCAATGGCCCGTGCTTAATTATCAATCCCCACTCGCGCGCGCCCGGCTGTTTCCGCCGTTCAGGGCCGGGTATGACAGATTGGTATCAGAGCACTGGTTATAGCGAACTAGGAAAAGAAGTTTTAACCTAGACTATAACCGTCGGGGAATCACATGAAGTATTTTTCAAAGAAAATATTTTCAAAAGAAACTATACACACACTTAGGAACACGGGTCACACAATGTCTAGTGAACATTAAAGATAAGAACATTATGTGCTCTTGGTACATGCGCTAAGTTTGTTATATTTTCTCTTTTTAAGAACGAGAATGCCTCCAACCAGAGCCAAGGGAATTACCATGACACCCGAGGAACTCACAGAAATAATCGCGCAGGCGATCGCAACACACGAGGCCAGCAAGGCCGAATCAAGTCAGGGTCGTCAGAATGAGACCCCAGAACCCGAATCAGGAGCCTTGGACAAAGGATGCTCCTACAAGACATTTATGGCCTGTAGGCCTTGGCCATTCAAGGGTACCGAAGGGGCCATTGGGCTCTACAACTGGATTGACAAGATGGAGACAGTTCTCTCCATTAGCAGATGTAGTGAGAACCAAAAGGTCCTCTACGCGACCTGCATGTTCCAAGAAGCAGCTTCGTCTTGGTGGAAGCTTCAAGTGAAGACTTTAGGGCGAGAAGTTGCTCTTCACAAGACCTGGGAGGAACTAAAGGAAATGTTGTTGAGAAAGTTCTGCTCTCGCGCAGAAATTCAGAGTCTGCAACAGGAATTCTGGAACCACACCATGGTAGGAACGGATATCGACGCCTACAACAACCGGTTCAACGAGCTTTGCCAGTTGGTGCCAGACATGGCAAACACGGAGGAAAAGAAGATCGAGAGGTATATCTTTGGGTTGCCTCCTGTTGTTAGGGTTCCGCTCAACGCCGCAGCGCCTCCAACCTTTGATGAGGCGGTAGCGCGGGCCATCACCCTTACAAGGGATACGGTCCGTGCGGGTATCTTGACTACGCGCGGAAACGAACAGCGAACCTCTGATTTCAAGAGGAAATGGAACTCTCACCACCGAGGGTCCGACTCCAAGCAGCCACCGTTCAAGAAGCAGGAAAGCGCAAGGGTTTACGCGATCCAAGCCGCGGAGCCAACAAGAAAAGGATACAGTGGGCCTTACCCATGGTGCAACAGTTGCAGGTTTCACCACGAGGGTGAATGCGCGAGCGTCATATGCGCCAAATGTAACAGGCCAGGGCACAAGACGGTGAATTGCCGTGCTAAGGGAGCTGGAGCCAGTGACAACTGCTACGCATGCGGGAAGCCAGGACATTTCAGTCGGGATTGCCCGCAAAAGGGAAACCAAGCTCGCGGGAGAGCTTTTGTGATCGGCGCAGGCGAAGCTAAAGAAGAGCCGAATGTGGTAACCGGTACGTTTTTGCTTAACGGCCATTTTGCATCTGTCTTATTTGATACTGGCGCTGACCTAAGTTTTATATCCGCCGAGTTTAAAGACTCCCTAGGCCTAGCAACCAGTAAGCTAGACACACCTTATACTATAGAACTAGCCAATGGTAGGCAGTTATGCGCGAATGAAAGAACTGAGCAATGTGTAATAGTCATGGGAGGTCACGGGTTCAATATTAGCTTGTTGCCAATAGATTTGGGAAGTTTTGGCATTGTGATAGGTATGGATTGGTTAGTCGAGAACCACTCGGAAGTTATTTGTCATGAGAAGCAGGTTCGGGTTCCACTATTAAACGGAGAAATCTTGGTGATTCAAGGGGAAAGAAGGGGAGTTGCGACGAAACTGATTTCGTGCTTAAAGGCGCGCAAGTGCCTAGGGAAAGGGTGTTACGCCTTCCTGGCGCATGTAGTAGAGAAGAAAGATGAGCGAAGAATTGAAGACTTACCAGTAGTGCGCGAATTTCCAGAAGTTTTTCCTGAAGATTTGCCCGGATTACCGCCGCCGCGACAAGTCGAGTTTCGTATTGATTTAGTCCCAGGAGCTGCGCCAGTGGCTCGAGCGCCTTATCGACTAGCTCCATCTGAGATGCAAGAGCTATCCAATCAGTTACAGGAACTGTTGGATAAGGGTTTCATACGCCCAAGTTTTTCACCTTGGGGAGCTCCAGTACTGTTTGTTAAGAAGAAGGATGGTTCGTTCAGAATGTGTATTGACTACAGGGAGCTGAATAAGCTGACAGTCAAGAATCGGTACCCCTTACCAAGGATTGACGACTTATTTGACCAGTTGCAGGGATCCAGTTATTATTCGAAGATAGATCTACGGTCAGGATACCACCAACTTAGGGTCCATGAGGAAGATGTGCCGAAAACAGCCTTCCGAACTAGATATGGCCATTATGAGTTCTTAGTAATGCCTTTCGGGCTAACTAATGCGCCGGCTGTATTCATGGATCTGATGAACCGCGTGTGCAAACCATACTTGGACAAGTTTGTGATTGTGTTTATAGATGATATTCTGATTTACTCTCGGACCAAGGCCGAGCATGAGCAACACCTGAGATTGATTTTGGAATTGTTGAGGAAAGAAAGGTTGTATGCGAAGTTTTCCAAGTGCGAGTTTTGGCTTAGAGAAGTTCACTTTCTCGGTCACGTTGTAAACGAGAAAGGAATACACGTTGATCCTTCCAAAGTCAAGGCCATCGAAAACTGGGAAGCGCCAAAAACCCCAACTGAGGTGAGGCAATTCCTAGGGCTAGCTGGCTACTATCGACGCTTCATTGAGAACTTCTCCAAAATAGCTCTACCTCTGACCGCGCTAACTCAGAAAGACAAGAAGTTTGTTTGGGGCGAAAATCAGGAAGCGGCATTTCAAATGTTGAAACATAAGTTATGTAGTGCGCCAATTTTGTCTCTGCCCGAGGGGACGGATGACATCGTCGTTTACTGCGACGCTTCACATCAGGGACTCGGATGTGTCCTTATGCAGCGAGACAAAGTCATAGCGTATGCCTCGCGCCAACTCAAGACCAATGAAAAGAACTATACAACGCATGATCTGGAACTTGGGGCGGTTGTCTTCGCGCTAAAGATTTGGCGCCATTACCTCTATGGTACAAAGTGTATAATCTTTACGGATCACAAGAGCCTTCAGCATATATTTGATCAAAAGGATTTAAACATGAGACAACGAAGATGGGTCGAATTGTTGAATGATTATGATTGTGAAATAAAGTATCACCCTGGAAAGGCGAATGTGGTAGCAGACACGCTAAGTAGGAAGGAGCGAATAAAAACGTTACGAGTCAAGGCTCTAAGATTGACCATTCGCGCAGATCTCTCTATCCGCATCCGAGACGCTCAGCAAGAAGCCTTGAAACCAGAGTTTGTTAAAAACGAATCCCTTGGAGGTATGATTAAGAATTTGGAGATCAAGGAAAACGACACTCGATATTTCGCTAACCGCATATGGGTCCCTCTCAAGGGAGGATTGCGCGAGCAAGTATTAAACGAAGCTCACAAGACGCGGTATTCCGTACATCCTGGCGCAGACAAGATGTACCAAGATGTTAAAGCGCTGTATTGGTGGCCCAATCTTAAAGGCGCCATCGCGACGTATGTCAGTAAATGCCTGACGTGTTCGAAGGTGAAGGCTGAATACCAGAAGCCGTCGGGGTTACTTCAACAGCCAGAAATTCCCATGTGGAAGTGGGAACAAATCTCTATGGACTTCATCACCAAACTGCCAAGGACACCTGGGGGTTATGACACGATTTGGGTTATTGTAGATCGGCTAACTAAGTCAGCACACTTCCTGCCGATCAAGGAAACCGATAAGATGGAAAATTTAGCCCGATTGTATATTCGAGAAGTAGTTTCAAAACATGGAGTCCCAGTGTCCATCATTTCTGATAGAGATAGTCGGTTCACATCAAGGTTTTGGAGATCGTTACAAGGGGCTTTAGGTACTCGTCTTGACATGAGTACGGCATATCATCCCCAAACGGATGGACAAAGCGAGCGAACAATCCAGACATTGGAAGATATGCTGCGCGCATGCGCAATCGATTTCGAAGGTAGCTGGGATACTCATCTCCCATTGGTTGAATTTTCTTACAACAACAGTTATCACACAAGCCTCAAGGCTGCGCCGTTTGAAGCTTTGTATGGGCGCAAGTGTAGATCCCCACTGTGTTGGGCTGAAGTGGGTGACAAGCAAATGACTGGTCCAGAATTAATCCAAGAAACAACGGACAAGATTTTTCAGATACGAGATCGCCTTAAGACAGCGCGCGACAGACAGAAGAGCTACGCAGATGTGCGAAGGAAACCATTGGAGTTTCAAGTAGGGGATAGAGTACTTTTGAAAGTCTCTCCATGGAAAGGAGTTCCCCGTTTCGGCAAGCGAGGAAAGTTGAATCCGCGCTACATTGGACCATTTGAGATCCTGGAAAGGATCGGTCCGGTTGCTTATAAACTCCGTTTACCCGCTGAACTTAGTAGAGTTCATGATACGTTTCATGTGTCCAACCTCAAAAAGTGCTTATCTGACGAAACGTTGATTTTGCCGTTGGACGAGATTCACATCGACAAACAACTGCACTTCGTAGAAGAACCTATGGCAGTAACCGATTGGAAAGAACAAAAGTTACGCAGAAGCAGAATCAAGTTAGTAAAAGTTCAATGGAACTCAAGGCGTGGGCCTGAATTCACTTGGGAAAGAGAAGATCAAATACGCAAGAAATACCCACACCTCTTTCAGAACACGGCTTCTGCCAGCGACGTCTCCTAAATTTCGGGACGAAATTCTCTTAACAGGGGGAAAATGTGACACCCGGTAATTTCCTAACCCTATAAACTAAGTAATCAACCTAATAATTAGGTGATTGTGAATATTATGCGCGCTAAATTAGAATCAGCGCGGGCATTTGTTATATGCGCCCCGCGCGAGCGCGCTATGTTAGTCAGCGCAGGCACGTTATATGCGCCATGCGCGAGCGCGCGATGTAAGAACCAGCATGGGCATATGTTGTATGCGCCATGCGTGAATGTTTTGGCTTTATGTTTTCATAACTTAATGTTGTTTAATGGGATGACCGTCCCGCATGATACTAAGGCGGGTGCGTCCCAAATCGTTTATGCGCGTGCGGAAGGGGAACTAACCTCCCCGCATGGCGGGAACATTGAGAGCTAGTTTGTCTGAAGCTCCAAGATGGAATTGACTTCAACATGACTGATCACTATGTTGAAATACCAAGACCACCTGGAGAATCTACAAATGAAACTCAAATGTCCCTAACTGCGAGAAGGTTACGTACCTACCCGCAGCAAAGAAATGTCCTATACGCAGAAAGCTATACGCAGAAAGCTATGCGCACAAAGTTATACGCGCAGAACACTTAGTCTATTCTCCAGATGTAAGGAGACTACTCTCGCCCAAAAGGAAACAGTGGCGTGTTTCAGAGATTTTCCACTTTTTACTCTACACTGACAAAAGCACCTGAAAAAGCATACTGTAGCATGAAAAGTCAATTGTCAGCCACCCTACCAACCACAGACCTGCATGTCCTGTCCAAATCGAATCAGAATCTTTTACCCACTCCTCCACTTTTAAATAAATAATAATAATTTCCATACTTTATCATCATTACACTTAGATATGAAAAGATTACAATCCCCTAAAGCAAGGGATTGTGTTCCCTTGAGTTTGCCTATAAATATATGACCTAAATTATCACCCAAACACACTTCAAACTTCTCTCTTAAGAACTGCAAACTTGCACTAATCACCTCCCAAGCATCCGTTGTTTTCATTTCCGATCTTGTTACTAGGTAAGCCGAGATTATAACCCTAAGATCTACTTTCCAACCCTTATATTCTCCTATTTCTTGATCTTAATATATATATACTTGTTATTTAATCGTATTCTAGACCTTCAATTCCGAGGCCAACACCAAGAAAACCCGAATCTCGATTAATCCCTTAACAAGAACCACAGGTGAGTTTCACAGCCCCTATTTTCACTGCTTTCACTACTTTTAAACTGTTTTCGGGGCGAGGGACACGTACTTAAATTACGATTTATCATGGTATACTTACAAGCTATGCGAACGATTATGTGTTTAAATTATGTTTCATGATGAGCAATACAAACGGCTATCTATGGTTTTCGATGTGTGTGCGCCAGATTCGAGTAAGTGATCACTTTACCAATGGAACTCTAAGGGTAGGGACTGCTGGTTTGATCCGCCCACTCGTAGGGGTCGCACCTCTTACACAGACGAGTGCCTAGCATATCACGGGGCAGTACTATGGGATTGAGCCCGCTCGTAGAGGTCGCTCCCCTTACGCAGACGAGCGCCTTGTTTTCCGGCACAACGTCCGCGCGTAACCCGCGGGACGGTATTACTTATTTCGCTCGTAGTGGCTGCGCCACTTACACAGACGAGCACGGTTTTTCAGAAGTGTCCGCGCGTAACCCGCGGGACGATATTACTTATTTCGCTCGTAGTGGCTGCGCCACTTACACAGACGAGCACGGTTTTTCAGAAGTGTCCGCGCGTAACCCGCGGGACGATATTACTTATTTCGCTCGTAGTGGCAGCGCCACTTACACAGACGAGCACAGTTCCCAGAAATGTTCGCGCGCAGCCCGCGGAACGATTTTATCAGAATATGTTATCAGAACTATGTTTTACTAAGCATGTGTTCAATGATGCTACCAGAATTATGTTTTAGAATGATTTTTATCAAGACTATGATGCAATACGATTTATCAAGTTACTAAAACTTGTGAACTCACTCAGTTTATACTGATTCAAATGTTTTACGTGTCTTTCAGGAGATAACTAGGTAGCGCATGGAGTCACACTTAGAGCACCTCACGCTGAACATCTAAAACTAGCTTTTTGGAAGATTTTGGTTCTATCCCTTCGATGCGCGTGGTTGTTCCCGCCGCGCAAGGGGATATGGCGTGGAAATCTTCAGTTTTTATACTTGGATGTTTTTATGTAATCTTTAAACAATGTAATGTATTTGTATTAAACATTTTATGCGCAATGAAAATCTATCTTTGAATGTTTTGCAATGGCCCGTGCTTAATTATCAATCCCCACTCGCGCGCGCCCGGCTGTTTCCGCCGTTCAGGGCCGGGTGTGACACTCACGAGGTGATCAAGGATGGCCGAGGAATTCCTGAACTGCTCAAGTTTGCGGTTCAGTTCCACCACCTTCACCTGGTGGTCAGCAATCTGTTTATCCCGATCAGCAATCAATTTAGTTTTTTCTTCTAAAACTTCATAACTAAGATCAATTATTTCAGTTTTCTCAGCAAGTTTAGTTTTTAAGCTTTGAATGTCTTTTTCACATGCTTTTATTTTAATTTTATAACTGTTTTCTCTTGCTTTCGTAAAATTGTGATCTTCTTTAATAGTTTTAAAATCAGCATCTAAACGGACATACTGATCAGTTATTGTTGTTAGTTGCTCAGACAAATTCTCACAATTAGTACAAATATTCTTATTACTTACCTCGGAGCGATTGTCCTTGTCATCTGCCATGAAAGCTGTTTCTTCTTCAGTAGCTTTCTCATTTCCATCAACCTTCTCACATTCTTCAACTTCAGCCTCAGCCATGTTCGCTTGCTCACCAGATTCATTTGAATGCAGGTTCCAGTTGTACTCACCTGCTTTTCTGGTCAACATGGCATTAATCTCTCTGTTAACTCCAGAGTGTTGTGTAGGCCGACCTTGTCCTCGTTCAACCCTCTCATTTCTACATTCTTTGGCAAAGTGCCCGTATTGTTGACAATTATAGCACCTTACCTTAGATTTGTCGAATCCAGGCCTACCACCAACAAACTTTCTCCCAGTTTTCTTCATAAACCGTTTAACTCGCCTCACAATCATTGCCATTTGCCATTGCAAATCCATCTCCTCCAGATCATCAGCATCGATCTGGTCGTAATCCTCATCCAGAACAGCAGGGTCCACAATCTTCCCCTGGATGTAGTTTTCATAGGAAGCAATAAATGATGCATAGACTGCAAACTGCTCTTCAGCAGATTTTACACTCATAGGCATCTTGGAATAATTATTGCTTGAGGCATTTGCAGAGAAACCACTCGTGGATGCTTGAGGCTTTGAAGTACTTGATCCTCCAGCAACGAAACAGACATCACCGTTCAAGTTTACAGAAACGTTTCCTTCATGAGAAGAGTCAGAACCTGACTCCCCTTTTGAGTAATAAGCAGCAGATTCAGGCCTCGAACTTGAGCCTGAGTTAAGTTTTGCACCATACATACCAGGGTCTTGTATCTGATCTGTTGGTGTTTCTTTTCGAACCATATTAAGCTCATAAGTTCTGAGCTTGTTTACTGCCGTTTCCAAATCATAATTAGGAAAGTCTCTGTCTTCCCTCATAAGAACGGTGTACATTTCCCACTTCGGTGGGAGAGCATCGAGAAGCTTTTCAACGATCTCTTCTTCTCGGTAAGCAATCGAATAATTGTTAAGCTCTGTCATTAGATGATAGTATCTGGTGATAATGTCATCCAGTGATTCGTTCTTCAAATATTTGAAGACGGAGAACTGGGTCTTTAAAAGTTTGATCTTTGATGCACGGATACCCACGTTCCCCTCGAATCTATTTTCAAGAGCATCCCAAAGCTCTCTCGCAGAAGTGTACTTTCTGAAAGTATGGAGAACCTCTTGAGGAAGTGCCATAGTTATAGCTGCATGGGCCTTGCTCTCGGCCTCATACATTTTCTTTTCTTCGTCCTCCATTTTGCTGTACTTCTTAACCACATCACGACCTTCGTATTGCATAGTTGGGGGGATATATCCATCCTGGATGCACACCCACATTTTTGCATCCTGGTATTTAATGTATTGGATGAATCTATCCTTCCATGCCACGAAGTCAGTTCCTTTCATTAACCTCGGGGCCTTAGTGGCTGACCCCGCTTCTACTTCCATCTTGACTAAATCGGAGATGTTAATTGACGACATCTTTGCGAAAACACGAAAACCCGAAAATTTAAAAAAAATCTTCCAAACAGCACAGTAGGCGAAGTTAAGAATAACTTCGCTTGAAAGTTAACTTCGCTGGAAAGTGTAACTTCACTGGGTCTTAAATTCGCTTGACTGGGCGAAGTTAAGAATAACTTCGCTTAGAATGAGCGAACTTAGGAGGTAAGCGAACTTGGGAGGTAAGCGAAGTTGAGGATAACTTCGCTTAGGCGAACTTATGAGGTAGGCGAAGTTGTGGTTAACTTCGCTTAATCCTTATATCTTCGCCGAAACCCTACTTCCAGTGACGGCAACTTCGCCTGAAGAACGGTAACTTCGCCCAATGAACAAGGAAACTGTTCAGATCTGATTTCGCCAATCTAGCAGTTTCCGATCGATGTTATGGCTTGAAAATGACTGTTAAACACGAGTAAAAACCAATCCCAACAAAAACACGTCCCGCGAATAGGTCAAACGAGACGTTTTCTACACCCGCGTGAAATCCCGAACCTCACAATCGAGCCGATGGCTCTGATACCAATTGTAGGTTCCTGGACGGATCGTACACGGGATGTCGCTATCTGCGCAGGTGCGGAATCCCTGCGTAGTTAGATACGAGTGCAGAATATGTATAAATCAAACACACGAGCAATGAACGAACACGTTATATTGATAACCGAACACGTGACTCGAGGTCACTATTACAGACTCTAAAACACGTAACTCACTGATACACGAAATGAACTAGCTCTCAAAACGCTCAACTGATTAACCCTAAACTGTTACGGCTGAACAGTTTAAATAAGCACGACAACTTCGCCTCAGGCGAAGTTGTCCATAACTTCGCTTGTTCAACAAGTTCGCCTGAGCGAACTTGTTGACAACTTCGCTTGTTTGACAAGTTCGCCTAAGCGAACTTGTTGACAACTTCGCACATACAAAAACATAAACATAATCATAAACATAATTACATTACAGACTCGATTACAAATGGTAGACTATGAACTACTGACACACATGTACCAACAAAATCTGCTCCTGTGTCAAGGATCTAACCACAAACTCACCAACCTCTATCTCATCTCTGTTTACCACACTACGAACCACCCCTGATCCATCAACAAATATCACTGTGTTAGCTGCGATCGTTTCAATTGGCTTGGCAGCTGTTGGATCTTGATAAATAATAATTTGTTTGCTCGAATCATCACCGCCACTAACACCAGCACCAGAGGATGAACCATGCGATTGTTTAGGCTCACCTCCTGCACCAGATTCGTCTGGATCATCGTCGTCATTCTTGAGTTTCTTGAGGGCATCTTCTTTACAAGTTAATTGTAAGATCAACTCTTCTTGTTCCTTTAATTTCACCCCCTGAGACTCAACAATCGTACACAACGACTTAGTCTCCTTCTGACAGAAAGAAATATAACTCATCATTCGTCGTTGATTCTCCATGAGTCGTTCTTGATTTTGACGGTCAGCTGCCATTTGATTTTCATATAGATGTAGCAGATTTATCAGCATTTCAGTTTGACAACTTGGCGGCAAGTTGTATACGGACGGGTGAACAGGTTGAACAGGTCCTTGAGGCCGAGTAATTCTCATAAATGAGATATCACTTGGCGGAGGTGGAGGAAGAGGAGAATACTTAGATACACCTTTGGTCTAGCAGTGATAGCATAGTGTATCTTTGATCGTCGTAAAAAAGTCAACAAATCTCCAAATGTTTCCAAATCAGGTACATCTTGATCAACATAAGCACAAATGTTGTGCTTTTTATCTAACGGCAATAAGATCACTTCAGCTTGTTGATCTTGTTGATCCTGTGGAGGTTGTTCTGGTGTTGGTTGATTTTGTTGTTCTTGATCAGCCATGTTTTACTGCATAAAAAAAATCGAATATGAGAAGAGATATCAAAATATATCAACATATATACGTGATCAAAGGATATGTATAATTAATATATTTACGCGTATTAGACGTTTTAAATTCTTTAATTAAATTAATTGAATATTGAAATTAAGTTAATTAATAAATGTCATTCGTTGGGAATCACACTGATTCGTTACAATAAGATAACGAATCAGGCAATTCGCTATCAAGTAAATACTTTAACGAACTGAACATAGTGAATTACTATTTAATTTTGACGAACTAAACTCTAGTTCGTTATATTTTAAGCGAATCCATATCTGATTCGTGTAACATCTTATTCGCTTATCTAGTTCGTATACGATTTTAACGAATTGGACACGAAACAGTCCCAATTCGCTAAGATTAACGAATGGTCATAATTAAGACTTGTTCTTTGACCCATATGGTCAAAGTCAAAATTACGATGAACACAAATAGTCAACAATATGAGCCCGGGGACGATTAGACCATAACTATCGTCGAATCATCGCAATAATGAGCTCGTTGTACTCGGAATTACGTTCGTAATCGAAGATGAATGAGATTAAGACTTAAAATCTCTAAGTACATAGGTTAGACGAACCCACTGTAAACACCAATAACACGAAACTATAATTAACCCGGCAAACAACAATCAAATCATGATTGAAGCCCACCAGGGTATCGGAATATGATCCCGATCACAATGACATCAAAATCATATAGTTCTTCAACATAAATTATACTGAAATGGATTTCAAAACTTTGGAAACCCTTAAACCCCTAAACATCAATTATTAGGTTCTCAAATTTATGCCATTTTTGACGAAAATGATATCGCCATGAATGTCTATACCTTATAAACTCGAAAATGTCTTTGAAATAAAAAAATAAGGTAGTCGAGATTTCAGAGAAAAATTTGGCAGAGTAACTTTATGGTGAAGGAAGACGAAGAACAGTGTAAAAAACTGTTGGATTTCTTGTCCTTTAATATAATTGCACGCCTCCCGAGGTAAACGATTCGTTTAAATTAAAGTTAGCGAATTAGCTAATTCGCCAACTCAATTCGTTACCTTATTTTGGCGAATCGCTACTTGATTCGTTAAATTAAAGGTAGCGAATCAAGACATGATTCGTGACATGATTCGTTAAATATGCATAACGAAGGGATGATTCGTTACAGAGTGCGGAAGCGAATTAGGTGAGCGAACCAGAAGCTAGTTCGCTAAAGAATCACATAGTTCGTTATCCATAAATAACGAATTAGATTCTAATTAAAAAATATTTTATTTAATTTTAAATTAAATAATTAATTAATAAAAATTAAATAATTAAATAAAATAAATAACTTAGGTTATCGAGAATCTTTTTATCCTGACAACCAAATACCTTAAAAACGTTTCATTTTTCCGAAACATAACTTAAAATTATTTAAAGAGAAAAAGAAGAAAATCTTTTTGGTATTTTGTAAAAATTAAAGAATGTATTTACAAAAGAATATCCGAACAATTAAAAATAGACAATCTTTTTGTGTTTTTCAACGATTTATCAAACGAAATATATTTTTGTATTTTTGTTGAGTTTGAGCAGAGAATCATATTGACCAAATTGCCCTTCCATCACAGTTTTATATTTCGGCGATATTATGACTGGCGATAAGTCGGTCATTGGTATTGTTATCCACATAAATCTAATAACACACATTCAACTATTTTGTGATATGATTAATTTGTTCAATTAAAGCACAGAATATCAGAAACTATCAGCCTCTAATCTTGGTTCAAGCTAAATTTGATTTTTGCCAAATCACCCCAACTTGACTTATACCATTATAATGTTGAACAAAATTTTTGATACCAATTTTGAAATTTTGAGAAATGCATCAAGTTTCCTTTACTGTGAGTGAGTATGCACGAGTCCATCTGTCGGCTTACATACATTGTATCCCCTGGGGTCCGTTTCTTATTGGTATTAAGACATACGCAAGGGAGGAACAATTATATGACTAACAGCAGATTTTTATCAAGTCAGTAATTTAAATTGTATGAAGTACAGCTGTGATCAAGTTTAATGACTTTGGGTTTGCTTCTTGAAAGCGAGTGAATATTCATGCTTATGAATACCTAGATGATTAAGCCGCATAAAGACTCACAGTGTCCAGAATCCTAACGCTTGTTATTTGCTTTATTTTATTTTTGGGTGATCGACAAATATAAGGCTTGAGTATGACTGGTTATTACATTTCTGCCATCCTCACCGAGACTTTTGCTAGAGACTAACACTCCTTTCAATTTGACATTTCATTATGTTTATATCACATACTTTACTCTACTGGGTTGTTTTAAGACCTACCAATGCACCAATGCAATTAAGCACACAGTCTTTTAAACTTAATTTTTGCTAGATTTGGGGTCAAGATAATCAATGTACTATCATGTTCTCTTTTTGCTTCAAAAACTCAAAATTTTGAGGAGCATAAAATATAGAAAAGATAAATTTAATCGCCCCAGTTAACTAAAGTTTATAAATAAATGGCTAACCATCAATTCACAAGTGAATAATAGGACCAAGACATGCAAGCATGCTTCACAAACTTAAATAACCGACATAATTTTCAGCGAGAAAATAATCTAAAAACGCCTGCAAAAATCTTTTTGGTTTTTCTCTACACAAACTTTAAAAACACAATATTTTTGTCTTTTTCAATTTTCTTATAAACAAAATAAACTTCACAATCTTTTTGGATTTTCCGATTTTTTTGTACAAACATAAATCACATTCTTTTTGGTTTTTCAAAATTTTAAAATGCTTTTGGTTTTTCTAAATATTTAAAAGAAAAACATTAAAGAACAGAAATCACAATATTTTTGAATTTTGAAATTTTTAATGTTTTTGGATTTTATCTATACAAACGAAAAACACACTCTTTTTGTATTTTCTAGATTTTCACCCCCTAAAACCAAAATAAATTTTAAAAGAAAAATATGACAGAAAATAAAGATAGTCATCCTTGTTTAAGAATATCAGCGAGGGTCTTCAATCCGTTTAAATCAAGCAAAAATTTTAAACGTGTTTTATCAAAAGCTTTGGTAAATAGATCCGCTTTTTGAAGATCAGTGTGCACTTTCTCAAGATCGATTAATTTCTTTTCAAAGCAATCCCATATAAAATGATATCGAATTTCGATATGTTTCGTTTTAGAATGTCGTACGGGATTCTTGGTGATACTAATAGCAGCAGAATTATCAATCGGGATAGGAGTAGTAAGAAACTTCAAACCGTAGTCGTGAAGATGTTATTGTATCCACAAAACCTGGGAACATCAACTCGAGGCTGCAACATACTCAGCTTCGGCGGTTGAAGTGGAGACCGTTGTCTGCTTCTTACACTGCCAGGAAACAAGCCGGTTTCCTAAAAATTGACATCCTGCAGTCGTTGATTTGAAATTAATCTTGCATCCTCCATACTGAGTCTGAGTAGGCAGTAAGATCGAAAGTATCATCCTTGCGGTACCACAACCCGATGTCTGGATTTCCCCTCAAATACTGAAGAATTCTCTTGACTGCAGCTAGGTGAGTCACTCGTGGACTTGCTTGATACCTAGCACAAAGACAAACAGCAAACATAATATCAGGGCGAGAAGCCGTTAAATACATTAAAGAACCGATCATGACACGATAGAGGGTAGGATCAACGGAATCCTCCAATTCATCCGGTGATAAATTGTGCCCTACTGGAAGAGGAGTAGAAGGGATTTTTCCAGCAGAAATCTTGAATCGGCTCAAGACGTCGTTCACATACTTAGTCTGGTGAATAAAAATTCCGTGAGTAGACTGGTGAACCTGCAACCCTAAAAGGAAATTCATCTCTCCCATCGAGCTCATCTCGAACTTTGTTTGCATGGACTTCTCGAACTCCTTACACAATGTGTCGTTTGTAGACCCCAAAATAATATCGTCGACATAAATCTGGACTAGGAGAAGATCGTCACCAACAGTTTTATGAAATAAAGTGCAGTCGAAAGTCCCTCGTTTGAAGCCGTTATCAGTCAGATGGTCGGCGAGCGTGCCATACCAAGCTCTCGAGGCTTGATGTAGACCATACAGGGCCTTGTTTAATCGGTAAACACGGTCCGGATAATCAGGATCTTCAAAACCAGGTGGCTGTAAAACAAACACTTCCTCGTGTAATTCACCATTGAGAAAATCACTTTTAACATCCATTTGATAGACCTTGATATTCTTATAAGCTGCATATGCCAGGAAGATTCGAATCGACTCTAATCTTGCAACTGGAGCATATACCTCTGTATAATCAATACCCTCTTGCTGATGAAAACCTTGCACCACTAGACGTGCTTTGTTTCTCACAATTACCCCTCGATCGTCCTTCTTACACTTAAATACCCACTTAGTCGGAATGGCTTTCTTGACTCTAGCAGGTTTGTCTATTAAGTCCCAAACACCCAAACGTGCAAATTGCTGTAGTTCTTCTTGCATAGCTTCTACCCAAGAAGGATCTTGTAAAGCCACATGAGGAGTTGTTGGCTCGACTTGAGATTGAAAACAGGAAAACTTAACAACAGCTGCAATTTTAGATGCGTGTAAGTCAGCATGAACACAGAGAGCATTATTGTCACTTGAAGAGGCGATTTGATGTCGTGTCTGAACCCCTACATCAAGGTCTCCAATAATGTTTTCTTATGGATGATAATTATGAATTCTGAGAGTAGGATTTTCAGAAACAGTAACATTTTCAAATAAGTTAGTATAATGTTAACCCAATTCAGGAGATGAAACATTATTCCCAATTACTGAAGCATTATCATCAGATGAAGTAGAAGTAGTATCATAATGAACAGGAGCTTCGTTTTCAGGTTCTTCAGTTGTAGCAGCAATTGGATCTTCAACATCATTTGATCTTGCAAATCGTGGAATTTCCAAATGTTCTTCAAAATACGCCCGAACTAAATCTTCATCTGGATGATCAATTGATGGGGTGAAAGAATTAAATAGGCCATTATAATCAAACATCCATTCGGGACCTTTCCCTTGTGGAGGAGTAGTGTACTTATGACAATCAACATGGTACCACTCTTCGACACAACCGGACGTAAAATTAAAATCCCTTTTCTTTGGAGATGCATATCCCAAGAAATACCCTTCGATAGCTTTTTCTTCAAATTTACCCGAATCCTTCTTCAACATTGTACACGGACACCCAAATGGTTCCAAGTACTTTAAATTAGGTTTTCTATTATTTAAGAGCTCGTAGCTTGTCTTCTTGAGTCGTTTCACAGTTAGAACTCAATTAAGCGTATAGCAAGCTGTATTCACTGCCTCATTCCAGAATTGGACAGGAAGCTTAGAATCAGCGAGCATTGTGCGTGCAGCTTCAATCAGAGTTCTATTTTTCCGTTCAGCAACACCGTTTTGTTGAGGTACATAAGGTGCACTATATTCTCGGTGAATTCCCTTTTGAATACAAAAGAAATCCAATATAGTGTTTATGAATTCAGTACCATTATCACTTCGGATTCTCCTCACCTTTTGTTTATACAGTGATTCGATCTTAGTAATAAGGTTTTGTACCAAAACCGGTGTTTGATCCTTCGAACTCCTAAATAACACCCAAGAGTATCTTGAATAATCATCAGTCACGACAAGACAATACCAGTCTCCAGAAATACTCGCACGATTCACTGGACCAAACAAATCCGTATGAAGTCGTTCAAGTGGAGTATCAATGGAATTCAATAACTTAGAGGGATGTGTCTTCTTCTTCTGCTTGCCCTTTTTGCATGCAAAGCAGTGATCGGATAACTTAAAATTCTTTAACGAGACACCCTCAACTAAGTCATTTGCCATTAAATGATTCATTTTTCGGACATGTATGTGACCCATTCTACGATGCCATAGAATCGAGTCTTTCTCGGTTGCTTTCGAGACAAAACATGTTTCGATCGATGTGGATACCTTAGAACTCATATTTAAGACATAAATATCATTTGATCGTGGTGATCGCATGACAACCATGTCCTCGGGAATAACATAACCCTGTTTCAAGATAAGACATTCTTTGTCAGTAAATATCGTAGTGTTTTTTTTATCACAAATCTGTGATACATTCAATAAGTTATGATCAACCTTGTCGCAATAATTCACTTTCTCAAACGTAATATTACCATTTGAAACTTCACCCTCTTGTGTGATCATGCCCCCAGAATTCCCAACAAACGCTACATAACCCCCTTGAATATTTCTTACGTTGGTTAATAAGTCGAGATTCCCAGTGATATGACGAGAACATCCGTTATCCATGATCCAGTTTTCACCAGAGATGGTCTTGGATGAACCCTACACACAAACAAAAGTGATTAGTTCAAAAAGGCAGCCCATGCCTCAGTCTTGGGCACCTTTTGGTTTTCTCTTTGATCATTAACTTGAACAAATTTCAATTGTTGTTCAGCCACATGTGAATAAGTTAACGGCTTCCTAGACTTTCGTCTTAAGTAAGCTTCCTAAACAATGCTTGAATTCTTGTTCTGACATATGGGTTCAGTTGGAACGAATTTTGGTTTCACTTGACCATATGTCTCATTAACATGAAGAACCTTCCGAGGATTCACATTAGAGAACAAAATATGAGTATCATCAGCATACGACACAGGTCGTTTCAGAATCTCCTTGACCAATGGAATTGGCTTAGATTTGTCCTTGATAAAAGGATGAAGATTCTGATAGTTTTGCTGACTACAATTCCTCACAACATGACCCTGTTGACCACAAAGAAAACAACTTCGCATGTATACATGATGATGTTGAGAAGTAGTTGGAATAAATGATGTTGACGGTTGATGATGACTCAAATTTTTGGTCATACTTTTTGCAAACTCATCAGATAATTCAGATTTCTTCATTAAGTAAAAATCTAAATTAGAACAGTTCGAAAAACTTTTTAGTGTATCTGTCCCAGTTGACTTCACAAAGTTAATTTTCTTAGCTTGTTTTAAAAGTTGTTTTGCCTTAGTCAATGGGTCATATTGAACTGATGTTTTTGTTTGAGCATACACATGTTCAAGTTCATGAATTTTTGAAGTTTCATTGACAAAAACACTCTCAATAAGTTCAGGTTTGATAATATTTATTGGAATATCTTTTTCTGTGAACATCGTGTCTATTCCTTTTAACTTAAAAACTCTAGCCGATGAAGACTTAGAACTCGGAGGATTAATGAAACACATTAAGTCCTCGTCAGAAATCTTTTGTTTAACTGACTTCTCTGCCCTCACTGGTTTGGTTTTCACAGTTTCTTCCTTGTTCACTTGAGATTTAAATGAACCATACACAGCTTCCTCAAACTCTTGAGGTTCGCAAAGAATATGATTAGAACTAGGAATGTTCTTATTCTTGTGTATTATCTCAGGTTCAAACACATCTTCAATAATTACTTTGTCAACATTTTCAACAAAGACCTTTTTACTTTCCACATAACGTTTTTGAGGAGCAACTTGGGGTTTGACAATTTCAGGTTTAACCAATTTAGGTTTTCAGAAGTCACAGATTCTTTTTGAATCAAATCCTCTTCTTTTCTTGCAAAAGGATTAATTTAATAATCATTATGGAAAGGTGGTGGAATTTCGACAAAACCAATACATTTCTTGGAATCCTTTTGTTTTCCAGATACCTCAATGATTTCATTCAACAAAAAAGATGAATTTCTAAATTTCCCCAATTTGTTCTTCAACTCAAGAACCTCATTCTCAAGCTCAGTTATCTTTGAACGCTGTTTCAATATTTCTTGAAACTTTTGGTCATTAATGGTCATTTTCACAGATAATTCAGCTTTGAGATCATGGTTACTTTTCGACAATGCTTCAATCTTTTCTCGAGATCTCATTTTAGATTCAAGTGATTGTCGATAAGTATCCTTAAGAGAAGCAATTTCTCTTATTAGACTATCATTTTGATTTTTCAATGCTTCTAACTTAGATTTGTTAGATTCACAGTCAACACATGATGCTTTAACAAATGAAGTAGCAAAAATAGAATTACTAACCTCGTTATTCTTGGCCATGCAAGCAAACATTGATTCGGAAGGCTTGTCGCAAGAGTCGTCAGAATCAGATCCAGAATCATTATCGGAAGACATCTCACTACCAGTTGCATCTTGACAATCTTTATGTAACCCAAACATAGCCAAATTTGTTTGAACATCATTGCATAGTAACCGTCGTGACCAGTCGGTTCCATCTGCTAACATTGCTTGTGTTGTAGAAGAAGATGGTTTCTTTTCAGCATCACTTCCTCGTGGTGTAGAAGCATTTTGACTTTGACCACGAGGACCAGTGTATTCTTTCCTTGGTTTGTCACATTCCTTCGCGAAATGCCCAAATTCTTGACAATTATAACACGATCCAATGACTCACATTGGATAATGGATAGTGGAGCATCTCGACACATGACTAGAAGTCTCCATCTGCTAAAGAATGTTCAATCTATTCGAGGAGGGTATGTCGGATTTGCAGAAAATCAATGAGTTCAAACTGTTGGAGAAGGGACGTTAACAAATGGTAAAGTAATGTTCGAAAATGTGAATTACATCACTGAGCTTGAGAATAACTTACTGAGCATATCTCAAATTTGTGACAAAGGCTTTTTAACGCATTTTACAAATCAAGATTGTTTGATTCTTAAGCCTGGGTATAAAATTCCAGAAGAGTGGATCTTGATGAAAGCACCAAGAGAAAATGATCTTTACATGCTTAACATGAATGTAGCTTCATCAGCACAAGGAAATGTTCAATTTTTTTATCACTAAAGCATCTGAAAAAGAGTCTGAAAAAGAGTATGTGCTTAACATGGGTAACATCAATGCTCGGAAAATGAACTATCTTGTTCATAATCAATTGGTTGAAAGAGTGAACCTTTAGGGTTTTCATATGAGTTCTGAGTGTTTGAGTTGCAAAAAGGGTAAGCAAAAAAAGAAGTCACACCCGGCAAAATTTGTCAATACAATCAACTTACCGTTTGAGAGGGTTCGTATGGACTTATTTGGGCATGTGAATGTTAAAAGTATCACCGGGGAACATTATTGTTTGGTGGTCACTGGTGATTACTCACATTTTCCATGGGTAATGTTTCTTGAATCGAAGGATGAAACGTTTGACAACTTGATGTTTTGGTTCAAAAAGCTTGAAATGATATACAACTTGCCAATCCGAAGGATTCGAAGCGACAATGGTACCGAGTTCAGAAATAACCGTATGCTTCGATATTGTAATAAACGGGGTATTCTTCATGAGTTTAGCGCTCCTTATACACCACAACAAAATGGTGTTGCTAAACGAAAGAATCATACTCTGACTGAAACAGCTAGGGCGATGTTGGTGGATTCGAAATTACCTGTGAGTTCCTGGTCTAAAGCTATTGCTTCAGCTTGTTACACTCTTAACCGTGTCCTGACAGTAAAGAAGTGTGGCAAAACATGTTTTGAGCTACATAATAGATGTAAGCATAATTTGAAGTGGCTTGAGTCGTTCAGATCTCAATGCACTGTTCTGGATCCTGATGGTAAATTTGGTGCAAAGTCTGTGGAAGGTTTCTTCGTGGGTTATGCTAGACTTTAAGAAGAGTATTTTTACCTAGCATCAACCGTATTGTGCAAGTATAATATGTGGTTTGTCAAAGGTATGGTACTCCTATTCAAAGAAAAGGTGATTCATGGATGTTTGACTATGACATCTTGTGGAGTTGTTTCTCTTTTCCTGAAGAAGAAGTTAGTGATGAAATGGCCACACTGTTATTTCAACAATATTCTAGTGAAGTTTTACACGAAGATAATGCTACACAAGAAGTTCCATCTTAATGAAGATCCGATTCTTCTTTTGATCATACTGATGTCATTGTATCGCTGATCCAACATGATACTGCTGATTCTGATCCTGTTGCTACTGAGTCTGTGCTTTCTGATGAAAACGTCACGAATCTTCCTAATGATGTGATAGTTCCTGATGAAGTTATGCCTCAAAGTTTATCATATCACCCGGAATAAAATATAATTGGAGATCTTAATTCTAGTGTTCGTACTCGAAGTCAGATTGACCAAAGTCTAAGTTGTAACTAATCTCAAGTTGGTCCTCTTCATAACCGATTCTCATTTGAATGTTTCATTTTACAAATTGAGCCAAAGATATATAAACAATCTTTGACTGAAGAGAGTTGAGTCAATGCAATGCAAGAAGAATTATTGCAATATGTAAAGCTTGGGTTATGGAAACTTTTTAATCTACCAGATAACAAACGATGCATTAATACCAAGTGGGTTTTCAAGTGCAAATGGGACGAAAATGGTATAATTTTCAGAAACAAGGCTCGATTAGTGGTTCGTGGCAACAATCAAAGGGAAGGAATTGATTTTAACCAAGTCTATGCTCCCATCGCTAGAGTTGAAGCAATTAGAATTTTCTTAGCCTTTGCATCTTGGAAGTGATTCAAGGTCTACCAGTTGGATGTTAAGTCTGCTTCCCCGAACGGTAAATTGGGTGAAGAAGTCTTTGTAGGACAACCACCAGGGTTTGTCGATCTGATTCACGAAGACAAAGTGTACACTCGACAAAGCTCTTAATGGTCTACACATTGTCTCAATATCTGTTAGACAATAGCTTTGTTCATGGCCCCGTTGATTATACACTCTTCCCAAAGGAAGTGGATGGTCATTTGCTAATAGTACAGATCTATGTGGACGATATCATTTTTGGGTCAAGGAATGATATTCTGTGCAAGAATTTGAGGAGGTTATGAAGTCGAAATTAGAAATGAGCCTTATGGGAGAGTTGAAATTTTTCTTAGGATTGCAAGTTGAACAAGAGTCTGATGGGATCTTTATTCACCAGACAAAATATGCCAATGATATCCTTGAAAAATTCAACATGGCAGACTCATCGCCGAGCAGCACTCCTATTCCGGTTAATCATAGAATTAGTCGGGATCCCACCGGGGAGAAGGTTGATGAAACACTCTATTTTATATGATTGGTTCCCTCATGTATCTTACTGCTTCTAGGCTAGACATCATGTATCTGACGTGTCTCTGTGCCCGATATCAATCCAGTCCAAGGGTCTGTCACCTAGAGTTGGTGAAGCGGATACTTCGGTATCTTAAGGGGAATCCAGGGGTCGGTCTTTGGTATCCTCTAGACAATGTATTTGAGCTGAGAGCATTTTCTGATTCTGACTATGGTAGCTGCAAGCCGAACGCCAAATCTACCACCGTTGGCTGTGAATTCGTTGGTAGCAGGTTGGTGACATAGCAATGTAATAAGCAGAAGACTGTGTCGCTATCCACCTGTGAAGCCGAATATGTAGCCGCTTCTAGCTGCTATTCCCAGGTTTTCGTGGATACAAAAAAAATGCGCGTCTACGGTTTGAATTTTCATACAACTCCTATTTTTATAGATAATACTGCTGCCATATCTATAACTAAAAACCCGGTTAGTCACTCAAAAACAAAACATATTGACTTACGGTATCACTTCATCCGTGACTATTACGAGAAGAAGTTGATTACCGTAGAAAAGTTCACACCGATGAATAGAAAGTTGATCTTTTTACTAAAGCTTTTGATAAAAACAGATTTTTGTATATGTTGGAACTTAATGGTATAAAGTCTATGGGCGGTGGGAAAGTGAGTGATACCGAGGTTATGGATTCCGACCTTTGAGTAACCATTCAACGAGTCAAATTTTCTTTGTAAATATTTTCTTTAAATGGTTTTTGATTTTAGGGGGAGAAATGGGTTTGAGAAAAATACAAAAATATTTTGATTTCAGCTTGTATAGAGAAAAACCAAAAACATTCAAATACTTGTATATGTTTTGTCCTGATATTTATTTGTAGATATTCGGGAGAGCAATTTACCTGAGAATGGAAAGTAACGGGGGCGTTTAGTAAAATTCAAAAACATTTGAAAAACTCATAAAAGTCAAAAACATTGAAAAACGTGAAAAATACAAAAAACAAAATAGAAATTGCTCCTCAAAATGAGTTTTGAAGCATAAAAGAAAGATGATAGTATATTGATTATGTTGTTCCAAGTCCGGTAAATTGAAGAATAAAAGTCTATTGCTTAATGTTTGGTATATGGGTAGGCATTTGAACAAACAAGTAAGGGAATAAGTGTTATAATATAAATTGCTATGTTGAAAGATGGGTTAATATTCTAGCAAAACTCTTGGTAGTGAAGGCATAAATGTAATAGCCTGTCATAATCAAGCCTTATGTTTCATTAGATCGCACAAATAAAGTGTTAATAAAGTGTTTTAAGCGTCTGGTACACGGTCTACACTTCAATGGTGTATGGTTTTATGGCCTTCAATCCTGTATTGAGGGGATGCATTAGGTTTCAGGAGCCATGAGATTTTATGTGGTTTTCATCTGGGTATTCGAAAGATTATTTTAAATCATGGTCAAGCGAGCAAACCCCTGATAAATCATTAAACTTGATCACTATGTACAAATGTATAACATTTAACTACTGACTTGATCAAAAATGTTAGTCATACATTGTTCCTCCCTTGCGCGCGTCATATTACCATTAAGAAACGGACTACAATGTGTGTAAGCCGACAGATGAAATCGTGCATACTCATCCTTGGCAAATTAATGTTGGTGTGTTGCTTGATAACAGGGGTATGGCTTATTGTGGAAAGTCGTTGCTATGATTGCAAAAAGTTAAAATTTTTAAAAAGTTTGATCTGCTAGTTCTAAGGTTAAAGTCAAGTTGGGGTGATTATGGTGAAAATCAAAATAAGCCTGATTCTAGAATAGAAACTGATCATGTTCTGATATTATGTGCTTAATTGAAACTTAATCATATCACTGTTGTCTCTAAATCTTTTGTTACAAAGGTTTAAGTGGACAACAATATCCATAACTGACTTAACATCAGACATAATAAAACTGAAAACCATGATGGAAGAACAGATTGATTAATATGATTTCATCCTCAACTCATAAAAATATGTGTTTCATTTTGTTTGTTATTCATTCTTAGTTAGATATATTTTGTCTTGTTTACATATTTCTTTCTTAAACCAAAAAGATTTTACATTTCTGAGTTATTTTCGACTTTGGTGAAAGGTGATTCGTGTCTGGATATCCAAGAAACCGGAATCAAGAGGCTGTTTCTAACAACATTATTCAAAAATGGGAATTAAATCTTTATTGAATAGATCGAGGTCATTAACTTGTACTTGATTAAATTCAAAAATAGGTGAAATTGGTTGTTTAAAAGTTCTAAAACTCAAAATTATTACAAAATCTTCAAAAGATTCATCAAGGTCATTTGTTTGGACTTGCTCTAGATCGTATGTTTGAAAGTAGTTGAAAGAGCGTGAGACGGATCGTATTCAAAATGATGAACTTATACGGGCATATAAGTTGTCTTGACTTATACGACGTATAAGTCATGCACTTATACGACGTAGTCCAAAGCTTTTACGAGCGTATAAGTACATCATATATAAGGAAAGTTATACGGCTGGTTTCTTTATTGTTCAAACGTATAAAGTTGTGACTTACACGCTGAGTCTTTATTCAAATTAACTATCTGTATATCTGTGTGTTATTGATTTCTCGTTGTACTTGTGGTTGATTCGCACACTACAAGTATCATTAAAGGTATAGTTACATTCTTATATAATAGATCTTAGAAGGGTTTTTACGATGACCAGTAACTTATAGATCTTTGGATTTAATTGGACTTAATTTGATTTGTATTAACAGGGGTCTGGTTTATTTGTAGTTAACGATGTTCTTCGGAACCTGTTTCTTTCAAAATTTCATGTCCATTGTTGTCTGAACTGTTCAATTGTTGTTTGACCTCGGTGGAAACGCATAATTCTTTTGAATACTTATACGCCGTATAACTTTATTGAACTTATACGGCGTATAAGATCAAAATACTTATCCGTTTCTATGTATATCCGTTCAGTTTCAAATAACTGGATATATACGTTGAATAAGACCTATACGGCTATTAGTCTTATACGTTGATTGGTCTTACACATTGATATAGACGTGTACGGGGATATATCTTATACGTGGATGGACCTTATACGTTAATGTTAGATCTTAAACATGTATTCTTGATTTTTATAAAACTGTTATGAAAATTCCTAACATGTACTATGTTTGTTTGATTGTGTATTTGCAAATGGTGAGAATTAAGGATTTTGACGCGAGCCATAACATATGTGCTTTTCTTGACCGTTCTGACAACAAAATGGAACCATTTCGTGTCATTTTACCATTCTTCGAGAGATCAAGAGTCTTTTTAGCAATCACAGCGAATGTGACATTCGTCACAGCGAATCTTTCGGATCTTCATTTATTAATAAAATGGTGAAATGTTTTTCTATTTATGTTCATGATGTTTTTTAGGTTTATAATGTTGTTTTATTATTTTTGATGTTACAAATTTAATTCTAAGTATTATATTATATTTCTTTAATAAATTTAGTCAAAGATATTTAATGGGTTTAAACATTCAATTAGTTAAAATCCATGATTCCAAGCCTTATGACTAGCCTCTTGATTAGCCATCAAGTTAACTCACTTGACCTTGTTATTAACGATTTTGAGCTTACATAAAGCTCACTCATTCTCTACATTCCTTGCACAACAAATTTACACCCAAAATTATTCATGCTTGTTAATTTCTCCCAAGTCTCAAGTTTAACTTTCAAAAGACAATTTCTCAAGAATTATTATTTTCTTCTTCTTTTGTGATACAATCCCCGGGTAATATTTATTTCTTGTCATTACACATAACGATTGTTTCCATGATGACAACCCAAACGACATTCATGGAGACATATCATCCTGCGTAATTGGCTTGCTTATGTTCGGTTTATGAATTTTATGTTTTAAGTCAAGTTTTATTTTTACAAACTAATAATCAAGAACAAACATTTTTTTAACATACTACTTCATATTTTTCAAAATATGTTACTCACAAAGCCGACTCAATAACCGGGTTCGTGTCCGACCAAAAACGAACCACTCGTTAAACTAGTTTTCTTAATTAATTGTTCGGTTGGAACAAACCGGACTCATCTAAATTAATTAATATTTATTATAACCCTTTTGTTTTTCTAAGAATAAAATAAATTAACTTAACAAATCAAATAACCAAAAGCCTTTTTGTTATAAACCCTAAATATATATATTTTTTCTTATAAATTGCTTTTCCATAAACCGAACGTACTCGCCAAATTATTTTCATTACGCAACTTATTTTTAAGCCTAGCTATTTATTTATCTAGGGCCGTTCGTTGAACCGAACTTTGTCGGTTCAGTCGTTTAAAGGCATTTTTCGCTCTCGACTCCCTTACTTACCAAGTGAGTTTTTCATAACCCCTTTTTAACTCTTTTAATATTTTTGGGATGTAGCATGTCACAAGTTTTTATTTTGTTAGTTATGCGCTTATGTACAAAACGATTCACATTTATCGTACATGTTAATATTATTCTTACATATTGTTTATGATTATACGTGAATTTGCTTGCAACATGTTTAGTGTTTTTATGATGGAAGTTACGCAAACGCAAAAGCATACACATAGTGGGAGGGTCCGACGGGACGTACCTGCGCCGTCTAACGTTACGACTTCGGTTGTTTACGTAAGGTGGTTCTCATTTCCCCGACTTCTACGGCTTCGACTGAATGAAGGGGAGGACGAAACTATTTGATTTCATTTACATTATGTTTGAATGTTTATTGCATGACGATGGTTGAATCACATATTTAATATATATTTATATACGCAAAAACTTATGAACATTCACCAACATGTGTTGTTGACAAAATATATTATTTTAAACGTGCTACAGGTTGATAGGATGAAGTGACATGACAAGAAAATTAGTTATACCATAGGATTATTTCAATGAATAATATTTGCTTCATTTAGATGTGATGTTCTTTTTGTCTCATTATCAAACTATTTGTGTACTTATGAAATTATGAAATAAAATAAATATACTGTCACTTTTAATAGTGTTACGAGCTTATGAGTGATCTGTACGTTGCACACTAGCATATTCCGCTTAAAGCCGGGGTGTTACAGATTGGTATCAGAGCCGTGACTATAAGATTGTTGGTTAGGCGTAATGACCTAGTATAGTTATAGTTTATTTTTAGGGCCCCGATTGCATGTATACTCTATGTGTTATATGCCCGCATCTTTTAAGATTGTTCATTTGCTTCAAGTATATTTATAATATTTTATAACGTCGCATGTACACTTATTCACAAACAAACTCTAAGGCTTATGCCTAAGAAACTTTGTAACCTTTTATATATTTCAATGAATTTTTGATGTTTAATGTAATAGTTCGTGTTTCTGTATTTCGATTTTTTTCATTGTCATTAATGATGGTTTTACATGACGGGTATGTAGTAGCTGGAAGGCTACACTTGTTTGTTTTAAATCTTGAAACCGAATTATTAAACCTAAGGATAAATGATACGTATAAATCACAATCAACCGCGAGACCTGTTGCTTACTTGGAGGGTTCGGAAAGGTGCTGAAACTTATTAGGCCAAAACATACCATACCAAACGTCATACGAATTACTACTTTAAGTTATCAAACTTGATTATTTTCCTTTGTGAATAGAAAGTGGTTTCATCTTACTCTAAAAATTGCATACAAGTCACCATGGTATATGCAATGTATGATTCCAAAGACTCAATTGTTATATTATGGTGTTAATTGAAAATTCGAAAAGTCATGGTGATAAATGAATAGTCGAGTTTTCAATTCATTTTATTTAGTTATATATTCATTTATTATTATGGTTTTAATTGAAAATTCGAAACAATGACGGTAATACATACATGGTCAAGTTTCATTTCGTTTTCTTTATTTATATATTCATTGACATATGAATAGTCGAGTTTTCAATTCATTTTTATTTAGTTATATATTCATTTATTATTATGGTTTTAATTTAAAGTTTGAAAAATCATGGTGATACATGAACACTGGATTTTCAATTCGATTTTACTGTTTACATAACTTTTATTAGGATACGAAAATCTATCGTGGTTCATGGATATTCTGATTTCAAAGTTGATATTGTTTTAAGTCTATTATTTATGAAATTCTTACTGAATTGTAAAAACTCGTGTTGGGTCATGGCCATTTCAAACTCGAATTCATAAAATATTGCTTCATGTAACTTTATTTTTTTTTTTATGATTAATACAGAGTAATTAAGATTTCTGAATGTTTCATGTAGTGTTTTTTTTGTTGGTAATTCGAATTTGATATTTACCTCCCGTTTCACGCAAATAATTTCCGCTTCGCAGCATGTCTTCTCATTTTCCTAGACATCGCCCTCGAAACTTAATGTAACACCCCGTAACCGCAGCGGAAACGTAAACAGGATGCAACAGACACCTCTGATATCAACCACATTGTTTATAAAGAAAACTGAATACATTAATATACTTCAAATTACATTATCTGGTATTTCATTACCGTCTAGGTGATACACACATCATACAATACGATACATAATTCTATTTATTATAATGTATCCTAACATCCCGCACGCAAATCTTACACACATCAAGCACTTAGCACATAAGCAATCACTTCATCTTAATTGTACCTGAAAAGCATGTGAGAAAACGTGTCAACTACGAATAGTTGGTGAGTTTCACAATTCGAGTAAACCATGATAAATCAATATCAAAATATAATATTATCGATATAATTATGCTGAGCCCACAAGTGAAACCTCTGACTATCCACACACAACCCCGTGGCATACTCCGCCCACGAACATGCCCCAAACCGCTATGTCTAACATTACATAGCAAAATATATATAACAACAAAATAGACATGTGCAACTGGTTGGGAAACATCAGCAAATCCATGCCGGACCAGTTGGGTTTGTCAGACCAATAGTACTATCCACACTCTACCGGCTTTCAGTTAATCACTCGTGTTCCGGGGCCTTAGAATGTTAGCAACACAAACAATTACCATCTTAGTACATTTCCGTACGATTCCCGTACAATAAAATATATATAAATACACGCAAATCCATGCGTTCAGTATGTACTTAAACATTTCAGTAGTAACATGCTTCCGCCCCGGGAAAATATTTAAAAACAATTCAGAAAAAGGGGCTCGTGAAACTCACCTTAGCACATGCAATCAGGTAACAACAATCATTATCAGTTAACACGTCCAATCTGTAATATGATCCCTACGATCGTTATTATACAATTATTGTTTATATAATCTTTAACCGTATCAACCGGTACATCTGGGGACACTGTTAACCCAGTACTGTACCCGTTCCGGGGGCAATGTTAACCCAGAAACACTTCTCCGGACTCAGATTGTGATATCGTTTAGAGTTCCATGGTCACAATTACTATTAGTTTGTTTTCCCCGTTTTGCGTGCCTAGCACGGTTATCCGTTTTTACGTTCCAAAATTGAGTTTGGTCACACACGACCCGAAAATAGTCGTTGACTGATAATTTAATTAAAGTTGTGAAATTAGAGCTCGGTTCAGACGCCCCGATTGGCCGCGGGACCCGTTTCCGTCTTTAGTGCACCGGAAACTGTTTTATCGGATAAAATTACCCAAATCATCCGAATTATTTTCGGATGATTCATTTTTACTTGTTTAACTCAATTATATGAAAATAGTTCATTTTTAGGGTTTTTATACACCAGTCAGCTCGCTTAGGCGAACTTTACCGGTTTACGCGTTTTAAGCCTTAAAAGTTTGTTTTTGCACAAATAATTATCCGTTTAATCTCGGATCTTGAAATTTTGCACACCTCACTTTTTGACAGTGGGTAATTTTATAAAAATATTTCCAGAATTAATTTTTATATTTAAAATTTATTTATCTATTTTTAAACACCATTTAAACACTAAATATGTCGTAAATACTAAACGACCTTAGAAAAATCCCAAATTTTTCCTGGATGACCCCTGCCATCCACATAGTCCCCTGTAATTTTTCCAGAACCAAAATCTCTTTTTACATGCCATTTTCACTACAACCGAGCTAGAAAACCCTAGAACCCGTTTAACCGAAAAGCCTACTTAGACTTCTCCAACGGACCTAAAATTTTGTGTGTGATTTTTACATGTTATAAAAAGCTTATCTGCAATTTTTCAGAATTTTTCATGATATTTAACTATTTTTCACCATTTTTAGCCAAAACCGAGCATTAAATTCACCAAATATTCATCCTTTGTCCAAATATTACCAAAAATTCACAGAACTCATATTTTCATGTATTTAACACCTCTGTAAAATTTCATGACCTAACTCTAAACCGTCAACAATATGTCCAAAAACTCATAACCGAATATACCTTTTGTTTTCCGCCACTACAAGCTACAAACTCGTCTTTCCGCCTTATCTACCACTAAATACAGAACCTACAACCAACATACCAAAATACCAAGCAAGTTACACTCACGATCAAGCCTCTTACACTATAGTTTCGGTTATTGTTTCAAAACTAAAGTTTGAACCGTAAAAATTCGTTTTTGGTTCGTTGAACTCCTTTCTTGGACCAAGATCCCTTGTATAACCCGTATACACCACTTGATCATGCAAGAATCGGTTTTCATCTTTGAAACCTCATTTTCTTGCAAATAAACTCAAGAAACGAAGGTGAAAACGTAGATAACTCGATCTTTACCTCATTGTTCTTGCTACAATTCTCGGTTTTTAGTTCATGATCTTGAGAGGAGAAGATGGATGTTGAATGTTGCTTAAAAAAAAGAAATGAAGGAATGGGGTTGGACCCTTTGGTCCGATCGGAAGTTTGAGGGGGTGGGGTGGGACCCACCTTTTCATTCTTAGCCACATATTTAGATTTCAGAAATCCGGATAATGTTTTGGATAATCTGGTTCAGTTCGTTTTTCGGTTAAATGTTTAAATTAGCTTAAAACGAGGCCAAAACGGTCGTTTTTCGGCTTAAAAATGAAATTTATATAAAACCGATTTAAAAACTTTAAAAACTTAAACCATGACATTTATTAACTTAAAACATCATATTATTAATAATTGCGCATCTTTTTCGGCTTGATCGATCGTCTCTTGGTTGGTTTGGTATTGAAGGTTTCATTTAATGTACCGACGTACCATTAAATCGAAATTCTTTTTCTGTGCCGTACTTTACTTATCCCGAAGCATTAATGCTTCGTAAAATCACTAAATATTATAGATATCGTCTATTATTGAACCCTCGATTCGTTCGGGTTTCAATAATTATCGATCGATTAATCGCATATTCAATACGATGAATTATATATTCACGTACAATCAATACAGTGAACCATGTATTCTCGTATAATTACTATGGTAATTCATGTACTCGACATTAAATATGACGTAACTATTGCCTACCGGTTAGGGTATAACTGGTTTCGTCGGAATCGTTACACTTAACCCGTAAAGTGACAGCTCAAATTTTCAAGCAATAGGCAGTCGTTAACCCGACCATGATGACCCAAATGCATCATAACTCATCAACACCAACGACAACAATAAGCACAACCACCACCAAATCTATGTCCTAACCAATCTCAAACCCAACAGAAACCCAATATACCCAAAGCCAACCGAACAAAAAAAAAGCCCTGCACGGAACACATAGCCTTGGTATTGCTCGTTTATACGCCACCACTTAATCACCTCACAATATCGAAATGCTTCCCACGACCTATTACTCAACCATTTCCCACACCTTATGTTTTACCATATGCTCATGTTGCGAGCCTATTACATTATATTGACCCAAACACACCAACAATGCTCAGGAACGCCTAACTTGTGTTTTGCTATGCAATACCCTAAACCGCATTCCCTGGCCACTTGAAGCTCACTCTTAGCCTTGCGCCAATACTTTTAGTCCATTCCTACTCATCAAACATACCAAATTTTTTTAAACGACACATGTTTCTCCCCATTCATTTTTTATGAATACATTACACTTATAATTTCAAATCATTGACTCTTTTAATATACCTAATTCACAAGTATTTAATTAAGTTGATTTTCTTCAAAAATACTTTAAGTCAAATTAAAGGGTTTATTATTATTATTATTATTTTCGTATCAATACTATTATTAATGTTATTATTATTATCATCACCACTATTATTACTATTATTATCATTATTATTATCCCTATTATTATTCTTATTATATATAATATTTTACCATGGTTAAATGAAATCTTTAAATAAAATCTTTTGTTTCAAGCAAGTCCTAAGCTCATGAGGCTATTATATTAACACTATAACATTTCTATCAAAACAAGACATTTTATTTGGCGATTCTTTATAAAGTTTCCATAGGACAACACCAAAACGGAATCCTTTATTTTACATAAAAAAATTTCATAAAGTTCGCAAGCATTAGTGCTAATTAAGGACTTTCATTTATCATACATAAATTATAACTTAGAATTATAAAAACATCACGTTTTACAACCGATTTTCACGAATTAAAATGAATGTTAAAAATCATTTTTCTACACCCATTCCTTAACGCCAACGAATTTTAGTTAAAAAAATCATGCAACCGCCCTCACCCTAGCCTTCATACCTCAAACCCACCTACCTTCGAGAAGACATGATCGCAAGCTTCATTGTGTTTTTCTTTAACATCTTCTTCATGCATTTTATATATATATAATTATATCTGGATATACTCGAAATAATATTATGTATCTAATTTCTTCGAAGGTGGTTATAAAATTTGTATTTGAGTTTGGTTATTTATTGATTGTTGACATATTTTCGTTCATGTTTACTCTCAAGCACGAAACACAAAATTACATGCATCATTTAAAATACATATAGTCGCTTGTTCGAATTGGTTTACTTTTGTTACCTCAATCTCCCGGTCTATGATCGATTTCCCATGAACGTAATCGTTTAGTGGAAGTTGGGACTATGAACATGGTTTTGTATATAGTTATCTAATAGAAACCGTATTTCTACCTTTGGCTATCCATTACCGGTTACCTCAAAACGGTTTCGTTTATTTATAACCAGGACTATGATTATAGTTATCTAGTAGAAGCCACATGTTCATTTTATATTTACTTTAAATTAATTGCGTTGGTTATTTGTATGGTTGTTTTCCCAGTCAATGTTTTATCGAACCATCTTTTTATTCTTGATCTTAATGTTTCATCAATTTGAGTCCAATGTTTTACTTTGTTATTCTCAATATCAAAGTTTCAACTGTTCACTTTGTTATTCATAATCTCAATGTTGCATTTATTCTTGTTGATACTCTAATGTATATGAAATATTCACTTGTTTAGCGAGTCATTATTGACCCCCAAAAACTTAATCTATTTTGATATTTTGACAATAAAAGTGTCGTTTATTCTTGAAATCAACGTTGTGTCGACTTATTTGGTTATATGTTGTTAGTTCAAGTCACCCGACTATTCTTGACCCACATTATTCAATTTACTTATTGCAATGTTGATGACATTAATATTTCATTAATTATGTTTATCATTTTGTGTTACTCAAGAGATTTTTTTATTTCATTTTAACTTCAATAGTTTCGTTTATTTTGTTTTAAACCTCAATAACATCGTTTATATTGCTTTAACCTTAATAACACTGTTTATTTCATTTTAAACCAAATAACATGGTTTATTATGTTAAACTTCAATAGTTTGATTTATTAATTTTAACCTAATATTTTCATGTAATCCTTGACCCCAAGGGTTTGTTTATATATTCTTTTTAGTTTTCATCATTAAAGTTTATTTTTCTTGATTTTAAGTTTTCATATAAGAATTTATTTATTTATATTAAAACCACACAATGGGACGGATTATGTAGACCATCTGACGATAAAGATAATTATGGGTCGACACGTAATTATCGAAGTTCTCGCATGGAAAACATAATAAGTACGGTTGTGTGGAATAACTCGGAAATTGGAATGATTTTGGGAAATGGGACAAATGAAGTATGATAAGAGCATGGTGGATACGCCGATGGTACATCCTATATATAAGTGACCTTGCCATACATCCCATTTGTGGCGTTTTTTTAGTCATTCAAAGATCAGTGTTATTAATTTGTTTATTTGTTGATTTTATTTTTCACATATATATATATAATTTGTTAAAGCTTTTAACAACTCTTTGTAGTAGTTGTTTTCTTTTTTTTTTTATTTTTAATTTAATTTCGGGACGAAATTTCTAAAAGTTGTGAATCCTGTGACATTTGTCATTTTTGAAAGCCAAAAACCCGACCCATTTTAAAATTTCGACATCTTTCGGATCTTCATTTATTAATAAAATGGTGAATTGTTTTTGTATTTATGTTCATGATGTTTTTTAGGTTTATAATGTTGTTTTATTATTTTTGATGTTACAAATTTAATTCTAAGTATTATATTATCTTTCTTTAATCAATTGAGTCAAACACATTTAATGGGTTTAAACATTCAATTAGTTAAAATCCATGATTCCAAGCCTTATTACTAGCCATCAAATTAACTCACTTGACCTTGTTATTAACGGTTTTGAGACTATATAAAGCTCACTCATTCTCTAAATTCCTTGCACAACTAATTTACACTCAAAATTAATCATGCTTGTCAATTTCTCCCAAGTCTCAAGTTTGACTTTCAAAAGACAATTGCTCAAGAATTATTATTTTCTTCTTCTTTTGTGATACAATCCCCGGGTAATATTTATTTCTTGTCATTACGCATAACGATTGTTTCCATGATGACAAACCAAACGACATTCATGGAGACATATCATCCTGTGTAATTGGCTTGCTTATGTTCGGTTTAATTGTTGGTGGAACAAACCGGACTCATCTAAATTAATTAATATTTATTATAACCCTTTTGTTTTTCTAAGACTAAAATAAATTAACTTAACAAATCAAATAACCAAAAACATTTTTTTATAAACCCAAAATATATATTTATTTCCTAATAAATTGCTTTGCCATAAACCGAACGTCCTCGCCAAATTATTTTCTTTACGCAACTTATTTTTAAGCCTAGCTATTTATTTATCTAGGGCCGTTCGTTGAACCGAACTTTGTCGGTTCAGTCGTTTAAAGGCATTTTTCACTCTCGACTCCCTTACTTAACAAGTGAGTTTTTCATAACCCCTTTTTAACTCTTTTAATATTTTTGGGGTGTCGCATGTCACAAGTTTTTATTTCGTTAGTTATGCGCTTATTTACAAAACGATTCACATTTATCGTAATGTTAATATTATCCTTGCATATTGTTTATGATTATACGTGAACTTGCTTGCAACATGTTATTGTTGTTATGATGGAAGTTACGTAAACGCAAACACATACAAATAGCGGGAGGGTCCGACGGGACGTACCTGCGCCGTCTAACGTTACGACTTCGGTTGTTTACGTAAGGTGGTTCTCATTTTTCCGACTTCTACGACTTCGACTGAATGAACGGGAGGACGACACTATTTGATTTCATTTACATTATGTTTTATTGTTTATTGCATGAAGATGGTTGAATCACATATTTAGTATATATTTGTATACACAAAAACTTATGAAAACTCACCAACATGTGTTGTTGACAAAATATATTATTTTAAACGTGCTGCAGGTTGATACGATGAAGTGACATGACAAGAAAATTAGTTATACCATAGGATTATTTCAATGAATAATATTTGCATCATTTAGATGTGATGTTCTTTTTGTCTCATTATCAAACTATTTATGTACTTGTGAATTTATGAAATAAAATAAATATATTGTCACTTTTAATAGTTTTACGAGCTTATGAGTGATCTGTACGTTGCACCCGGGCATATTCCGCTTAAAGCCGGGGTGTTACAGCGAACACTGCTATTATCAAAGAGATGATTGCTGAATTTTGGAGCAATGCAAAACTTGAAGAGAGATACATTAAATCAATGGTCAAGAAGAAGGAGATCATAGTCTCTAAGCAAGTAATAAGAGATGTTATGGAACTTGGAGATGAATCTACTGATCCTACTTGTTTGGATGAACGGATGGTGAAAGGAAGTTTGCTAAGGATGAGGTACCAAAATGAGTTTGACAAAGGATTCTTGAAGACTAGACATTAAAGACCTTATAAGTTTTTGGTACATGTGATCGTACACTGCTTTAGGCACAGGAAGGGGTCTATATCAAGACAGCTTTGATTATCATATTTGCATGATGACTGCATTAAGCTTGAACTTGAAGTATAACTTTTCAAAAGTTATCTTTTAGCATATGAAGCTTTATTTTGACAACAAATGGTTGATGTATCCAAGATTTATTCAGCTAATTATCAATCATCAATTTCCTGGTATTGATAAGTCTAGGGAGGTGATGAAGCTAGCTCACATGTCTGTCACTTGGTGTGCTAAGCTTAAGACTTACAGGAAATAGGATGAAGATCTAATTCCTAAATTCAGAGCTTTGTTTGGTCAATTGCTGAATCCTGATTATGTGGAACCTTCTAACAATCAGTGGAGAAAGAAGGATAGTGATTCTGATAGAGAAAATGAAAATGTTAAAATTCGAGGGTATGTTGCATTGGGAGGAAAATGGTTTGTTAAAGTTGAGGATGCTGACGTTGAATGTTCTCAAAAGATGAAGAAGAAACGTAAGTGTGAGGTTAAAACTAAGGTTGTTACACCTCCAACTCCAGTTAAAGTTCAACAAGAACCTGTTCTAGCTCAACAAGACCCGGTTGTTGATATATCTGTTGATGATGAGGAAACAGAGTCTGATAATGAAGTTCCTAAGAAATTATTGGCTAATCCTCGATTAATGCATGATTATCTAAAGGAATGAAGGACAAAGAAAAAGTCTGCTGATGATGATGATGATGATACTTATGTTCCTGAAAGTCAACCGAAGAAGAAAAAGTGGGTTAAACATATGGTCAAGAGGTCTGTGATTGATAGATGCTTAGTTGATGAGCCTGATGTTGCAATTGGTCAAGGATCGTCTGTTGATAAAACTCCTGAGGTGATCAAAGCATATGAATATGAGAAAGCACTTGAGAAAACACCTGAATTTGAGGTAAATTTGGATGATGTCATTGATCATTTATTGAAAAACACCGAAGTTTACACCAAAAGTTGATGAAGTTGTACATCAAGAAATTTCGAAAGTTAATACCAAAGTTTCGCAAAATTCTGATCCTAAAGCTTCACAACAGTCATTTTCAGATGTATTTCTGCATATTGATGGACCTTCAAAATAAGATGTTGAGATATTGAAGGAAAGGGTGGCAAATCAAGATGTGTGGATAAATAGTCTAGTTGATGAAAATGCTCGTCTACATGCTGATAACATTGATATCAAAAAGAAGTTGGACGAAAGTGAACGAAAGAGGAAACTATCTGATGATTTGCTTGTAGAACACATGATGAAGTACTTTGTTATAATTTAGCAGAAGTTGGGTATACCTTTAAATTCTGAAGTTGATCGAGCTGAGGTTGGAAACACTGTATTTGAGAGAGTGTATGGTGGAGATATTGGTGTAGTAGAAGCATCGTTTCATGTCGAGTATTATTTGGAAAAGAATGATGATAAAGGCAAATCAAAAATCGAAGAGCCTATTACTGAAAAACTTGTTGAAGCTTCTTTGCAAGCTGGTGAGTCTAGTCAAATAGGTATACGAGTTACTGAGCCTGTGTTTAGTGATATGCCAATAGTTTTTGAACTTGTTGAGCAACCAATTATTGTTGAAAATGATAAGGTTGTTGAGGAGGAAAAGAAGGATAAATAAGATGGTGAAATGTTAATTTTTGGTGATACTGACAATGATAATTTTGATGATTCGGATGACGATGACACACCGCAAGTTGGTGCTGGTTCGGTTGCTGGAAAGGTTGAGAAGAAGTTTGATCTTGTTGGTGGTGTTGTTCAAAAGGATGACCCACCACATAAATCAAAATCTGAAAATGCACCGACTGATAAAACTGTGGAGGAGTTAGAAGACTTTATTACTTATAATTTTCTAGTTAAAAATATGGAAGATGAAATGGAATATGGGGAGATACCATTTGATAAATCTGCTCTAGCGAAGATGTTGGAAGTTTCTATGGATGACTTGACGTTTGACGTTTCTATGGATGACTTGACATTTGATAAATCTGCTCTGGCGAAGATATTCTAGAACCCGATAATGATGCTGATTTATTGAATACATATGTCGAGTTTACGGATAAACCAGAAGCATTCAAGTATATTGGAGAAGAAGAAGAGTTTGATACTTTTGGTGAAATGTTCGATGAGGAGATTGAAATGGAACCAAATCCAAACAAACAAGCTAAAAAGTTCAGTGAGGAAGAAATAAAGAGTTGGTTTCCTGATCGGGTTAACATTCCAAAACAATTATTCAAAAATCCAGTTAAGTATTATAAGAAGACTGGAAAGGATACAACAATGGGTAAATGCTTGAGCATTGCGTATCTGAGCAAGATCAAGAAGATTGAGATTAGAAGGTTATTTGGAGTGCGATACTTCAATAATTTGATGGAATTGAAGAGTCTACCGTGGTTTGATTCATATAACATCTGCATGCATTATGATTTGTTGTATAAACCAAAGAGTGGTCCAGTGGATATTATCCGGAGGTTTTTGGTGAGTGATGCTAAACACAGTTTCAAGAAATGGATACCTCAGAAACCTAAAGTGTTCAAATCGAGAAATCGTAACAATCCTGAGGGGGAGTTGATTAGAACTTTGAGATACACAAGGCTAGAATCGCTTCGCATTATCCCATTGTACCCAATGGATCAAGATTTTCATCCTCACTTCCTTGGTTGGTCTTATTTGGCGTTGACTAGTGAAGCGAGCATATAGTTGGATCGTGGGAATGAAAGGTATGTTGTGATTAGAGTATATGATCCGATGTGATTATTGTTGATTGGAAAGACATTGAAATACTACATATAAACAAAATTTAATGTAATGATGAGAATGTGAAGACTCAAGCCAATCAGTTTCAAAAGATTGTGTACTTATTCTTTGATAAGAAGATACATTCTAGTAGAGCATGGGAAAGAGAAGCTTTAAGCTAAGCGTGAAGCTAAGATTAAAGATCGAGTTATAGAGGCGTCTTGGAACTAATGTCAATATAAAGACATCGGTGTGTCCAGGTTTACATCTCAACAAAGATCTACAAAACTGTCATTTAAGGAAGCTATGAAGGAATATCGGAAGAGAGTTCTTGGTATTGATTGAAGACCTAGAAATATCCAAGGGGGACTTTGCTAGAGTATTTTTGTTTAATGCTAGGTCTAGTGGGCTTATAATGTCATTTGTTTTATTGATAGGGGCTGAATTGTCATTTATGTAAGTGAAACGCAGTGACTAACTTTTACGTTGTCACTGTAGACTATAAATAGGGCTTTCATGTTTAGATTTTGTAACAGTTGACACATTGATATGATTTTGTACTCGCATTGTTATATCAATATAGTGAATCTTATGAGTGATTGTGTTGTGATATCTTTATGGGAAACAAAATTCTTCACAAGTGTTACAAGATGAAGAAGATGGTCAAGGAGTTTATGAAAGACTAGGAACTCCTACGACGTTGTCAAGAAAATGTATATAGTTTGTATTATAATAATGTGTGAAAAATAAGAACGATGATCGTTCTAGTAAGGATAGGGATATATATATATATATATGTGTGTGTGTGTGTGCAATGTAATAATATATATATATTTTTTATGATATATATATATATATATATATATATATATATGATTTATTTCTTTTGAGAATCGCTTTGAGTTTTAAGAACTCGAAAGAACTCAACGTAACAATATTTGTTTTTGAATTTTTTTTACACATGTGTAATACGTAGGTGTAAATAATGTACAAAAAATTACAGTATTTTTTTACACACCGAATCGACTTATTACACTTGTATAACTAACATTTAAACTTGAGTAATCATTAAAATACTTATTCTCTCTCCTGATTAATTTTTTAATTAGATTTATTCTCAGCCACATATTCCATACTCATTTAATTAAATGTGTGGTCCATATTGAGTTCTTAAATTTTTTAAAACTCACAAAGTTTATCAAAATATCCCTCCCCTATATATATAGATTAATGAATAAAAGTATGTTTTAAGAAAAGAATATAATTATTTCAGAATGTCAAACCAAGGATCTCACAACGCGGAAGCTTCTCAAAGAAGAGAAGAAAACCGTGCTCAAAACGAAAATAATCAACAATTACCCGAACAATATATGAAACAAATACAAGAAATGATAACTAAAGCTGCGAGAGCCAAATCACATCTTAGAACCGAGTCTAGGCAAACTCTTCATACCGATCACTCTCGAAAATCCATAAAATCCAAGTCATGTCCTAAACCATCTCATCCCGAAGAAAGCGTTCATGAATCAAACGTTGCTGACAATTTTAATCACAAATTCAAGAAACTCAAAATCGAAGGTTGTTCATTCAAGGACTTCAAAAATATTGGTACTAAAGAATTCTATGGCGACATGGGTGCCATTGCAACATTAAGATGATTAGAAGAAATGGAATCAATAGTGATCATCAGCAAATGCGCCGAACAAGAAAATATCCAATATATAACACAATTGTTCAAGGGAGAAGCTCTAGAATGGTGGAACACTCTGATTATGAGCAAAGGGAGAGAACTGCTATATCAAATTCAATGGGAAGAATTCAAGGAAATGGTGCTAGCGAAATTCTGTCCCTTGCATGAGATCGATCAAATCCAATCTAAGTTCCTTAACCACAAGGTGATTGGAACTAATCTTCGTGAGTACAATACCAAATTTCACGAGTACTGTAGACTCATATCCCAAATGGTAACGCCAGAATCCAGCAAGGTAACTCGATATATCTGGGGACTTCCGCAAGAAATTCGCGATATGGTAAGGTCTCACTTACCCCAAACCGCTAACTCCGCCATGGAATTAGCTGGTTATCTGATGAACGGTTTAATCCGCAACAAAGAGGAAGACAAGAAGGTGGTGCCATCAAATGACCACAAGAAGGATGAAAGCGCACAATTCAAGGGCGAGGGTGTAGAACAATGAAAAGCTGGATCCAGCTCCAACTACACCCAATGTAAAATTTGCAAGAAATATCAAAAAGGTCGATGCCACTTTGCTCCGTTTGCAACTGTATGTGACTCGTGTCACAAACCCTGTCACGCAACGGCCTACTGTTGGAAAAAGACGGTGACTTGTTATAACTTCAAGGAGGTGCAGGTGGAAGTTGTCAAATAAAAGTGCCAAAGAAAGGAAACGCCCAAGTTTTCGTCTTAGACAAAAAGAAGGCGACTGATATGCCGAAAACCATCACCGGTACGTTATTAGTCAACGACACATATGCTAGGGTTCTATTTGATTCAGGTGCCAATTTAATTTTTATAGATTATAGCTTTTGTATTTTATTAAACGACCTTTAAAGAAATTAAATAAAATTCTAAGCGTCGAAACCGCTACTGGCAAAATCGTTAAAATCTCTGAGGCCTTAGAAAACAGAAAAATTTTGTTAGCTGGTTACGTCTTACCTATCCAACTTTTACCCATGACTCTTGTGGGGTTTGATATAGTACTTGGTATGGACTGTTTATCCAACAATCATGCCTGTATCATTTACAATAGCAAAACCATTGAACTTCGAGCCCCTGATAAACAAACCAATCGAGTTGAAAGGGACAAAGACCCTGGCCAAGTTAGCATAATCTCCATGATTAGAGCTAATAAATTTTTAAATCGAGTATGCCTAGAATTCATGGCCTATGTCACCGAATAATCCAAACCAAAGGAGATAAAGGACGTGCCTATTGTCTCCGAATTTTCTGAGGTCTTTCCCAACGAGTTGCTAGGAATTCCTCCCAATAGAGAAGTCAAGTTTAGAATTGACTTCGTGCCTGGAACCGCACCAATCGCCAAAGCCTGGTATCGTTTGGCTCCAACCAAAATGAAAGAATTGAAGAAACAATTAGACGAGCTGCTGGAGAAAGGATTCAACTATCCTAGTTCATCACTGTGGGGAGCGCCAATTATCTTTGTCAAGAAGAAGGATTGATCAATGCGAATGTGTATCGACTACCGAGCCCTGAACAAAGTAACCATCAAGAACCGATACCCATTACCCCAAATCGAAAATCTGTTCGACCAACTGCAAGGAGCAAGCTACTTCTCTAAGATAGATATGCGTTCTGGCTATCACCAATTGAAAGTCCATACGAAGATATCCCGAAAACCGCTTTCAAAACAAGGTATGGACATTATGAGTTCACGGTTATGCCATTTGGTATCACTAATGCCCCAGCCACGTTCATGGATACGATGAACCGAATATATACACCTTACTTAGATAAGTTTGTTATTGTGTTCATTGACGATATACTTGTTTATTCTAAGTCAAGGGAAGATCATGAAACACATCTCACAATCCTGTTTGAATTACTTAGAAACGAAAATTTGTATGCCAAATTTTTGAAATGTGAATTTTAGCTTCACGAAGTACAATTTCTCGGTCACATCATAAACGTGAATGGAATTCAAGTAGATCCCACAAAGAGTGAAGCCATCTCAAAGTGGGAGATTCAAAAATCGCCAACCGAGATCCGAAGTTTCTTAGGTTTGCATGGCTACTATTGTAGATTCCTTGAAAATTTCTCTCGAATAGCCGTTCCTCTAACCTCGTTAACCCGCAATAATATCAAATATGAATGGGGAACCAAACAACAAGAGGCGTTCGATATGCTTAAACAAAAAACTCACCAATGCACCTATAATGGCCTTGCCAGAAGATACTGAGGATTTCGTTCTCTTTAGCGACGCGTCCCATTCTGGTTTGGGTTGCTTACTAATGCAACGAAAGAAAGTAATCGCTTACGCCTATCTTCAACTTAAAGTGCACGAAAAGAACTACACAACTTAGAGTTAGGCGCCATAATCTTTGCCTTAAAGTTATGGAGGCACTATCTCTATGGAGTCAAATTCATCGCGTACACTAATCACAAAAATTTGAAACATATCTTTGAGCAAAAAGAACTTAATATGAGACAACAAAGATGAATGGAAACATTGAATGATTACGACTGTGAAATCGTTTATCACGAAGGTAAAGCCAACATAGTGGTTGACTCCTTGAGTCGTAAGGAACATGAGAAACCAAAAAGAGTGTGAGCATTAAGACTAGAACTCCAAGTAGATCTAGTCGAGCAAATCCGATTAGACCAACTCCAAGTGATCAAAGAAAACAAGATCTCCGACGAAAAATGTAACAACACCATTGACTCGTTAGTCAAAGGTGACAATTGTATACTTAGACATGGAAACAGGATCTTGGTACCAATCGTTGGAGAACTACGAGAAAATATCTTGAGAGAAGCTCTCAAATCCAAATATATGATGCACCCCGGTAGTGACAAAATGTATCAAAACCTTAAGCCAAACTACTGGTGGAATGAAATGAAAAAGGACATCACTTTGCATGTTGAAAAATGTTTGACGTTTTTGAAAGTCAAGGCTGAACATCAAAAGCCCTCGGGATTGCTTCAGCAACACAAACTCCCCATTTAGAAGTGGGAAATGGTAACTATGGACTTCTTCACGAAACTCCCGAAAACTACACGACGACATAATGCAATTTGGGTCATCGTCAATAGGTTAACCAAATCCGCTCATTTTATGCACATTAACGATACCTATTCCATGGATAGATTAGCACGAATCTATGTAAACAATATCGTTGCATTGCATGGAGTGCCTTTATCTATCATCTCTGATCGAGATAGTAGCTTTACGTCTCACTTCTGGAAAAGTTTTCAACAAGCGTTAGGAACCCAACTAAATCTTAGCACTTCCTATCATCCTCAAATGGATGGGCAAAGCGAAAGAACAATTCAAACGCTTGAAGATATGCTCCGCGCTTGTGTGATTGACTTAGGCGGAAGTTGGGATGATCATCTTCCCCTAATGGAATTTTCATACAACAATAGTTATCACACAAGTATTCAAGCCACACCGTTCAAAGTGTTATACGTCCGAAAATGTAGAACGCCGGTATGCTGGTCTGAAAATGGAGATAATCAATTATATGGACTTGAGATAATCTAAGAAACCACCGATAAGGTGTTGCAAATTCGAGAACAACTTAAGTCGGCTCGAAACCGACAAAAGAGTTACACTGGGATCCATCGTAAGCCGTTAGAATTTAATGTAGACGATAGAGTCTTATTGAAAGTTCCTCCTTGGAAGGGTGTTGTTCGCTTCGGTATGAAAGGAAAGTTAAGTCTACGCTTTGTAGGACCATTCAAAGTACTCGAGCGAATCGGTACTGTCGCTTACCATCTGCGACTACCCGAAGAAATGAAAGGGAAACACGATGTATTCCACATCTCTAATCTGCGTAAATGTCTAGTCGACGAATCCTTGTCAATGCCCTTAAGAGATGTCGAAATAAACGAAAGTCTTAAGTTAGTAGAACGACCTTTGCAAATTCAAGAGGCGTAATTTAAAGTTGGTCAAAGTTAAATGGGACTCTCGAAGAGGCCCTATGTATACTTGGGAATTAGAATCCGAAATGAAGAAAAAGTACCCCCACTTGTTCTAAGAAAGCGAATCACACGGACGAGATTCATTTCAAGGTGAGAAGGATGTAACATCGTGAAAATTTCGGATAAATAATAACAAGTATTCAAAATACAAGGACCAAAGTGAAAATACGTATTTTTGACCCATCGCGATATGCGATGGATCAGAAAACAACCAATCGCGTATAGTGATGGTTTGTCACAAAAACCAAGAAAAGAAGGGGATAACAATACGCGATACCTCAAAGTTCACTCGTGTATCGCGATGACGAGGCCTGATAGGGGTGACACGTGCCCCACTACGTGTCTCCACATGGCACCGCGTCTCCAGCCACATGGCAAGCCTACATTTTATGCGACAAGCCTAATCGCGATACATGATGACCTCCGAATAGGTCCATCGCGTATCGCGATCCAATAAAATATAATTAAAGGATCCGTTAACCCATTGATATACGCGATGCATCCTTGGAAAGACCCATCACGTATCGCGATGGGTCAACTTGATCAGCCCTATAAATAGGGCCATCGACCCTCATTTCATACACACACTTAAGTTATATCTCACACTCTCACTAGAAATCTCTCACTACCTTGTAAAGCGTGTCTTGGCGTGCCTCGTAATACATGCCAAAAAACCGACATCACCTCGAAGTACGTGCCACCCCGAGAAGACCCGACACCCCGCCTCGAAGTGCGTGCCGATGAAGATCGACAACCGACTTGCCTCGATTTACGTTCAAGAAAGTGTTGATCGAGATTCTTAAGAAACGTGCAAGCGTTAAGGTGCTGCCCGAGAGTCTAGGAATTATAAGACAACCAAGGAGGGATAATGCCGGAAATAAATATTAATATAATATTAAAAAGGCTTAGATCCTAGTAGAGGGTATATTTGATACCTCGAGAATAAACAAAATAAAATATAACAAAGAAAAGATAAATAAGAACTATGAATGTAAAGTAATTCTTTGTTATTAATATTATTTAAGTTTATTATTTAAAAAATATGTATGGAAATAAAGTATACGTTTCTTCGAGAAGAAGAAACGTAGTGTTTAAAACTTGTTAAATAAATAAAACATTTGTTTTGAAATTAAGGTTCAATTAGAAATTATAATCGAGGTAAAGATTAAACAAAAATAGACTAAAGGTGTAAAGCTAGATTATTGATCTAGTAATAACAAAATGTTATACTCGTACTATAGGTCCAAGATAGCTAAAGAAGGATTAATCGATTAGTGAAGTGAAGCTGATCCTTTCAAGGTGAATATGCCCCAAACTTTTATAACTTGTTTAATCTTGTCAATTAAATTGATTACATGAGATTACGTATCTCTAAAACATTTTGAACAAAAGTAAGCGTTGGACCTCAAGCTTTCGTGTACGTTTGTATGGATTCTTGCATATGTGGTTAGAAGGTGGGCACACCGTGCCACACCTGGTTATATGCCTCCGCCACGATGGGCCGGACCTAAGTTATGTCTGAGAGAGGGTAATCATGTGTATACTGATGGTAGCTAAGTAATCTCGAATGTTGCGGTGTTTGCTAAGAGTTTTTGAGTAGAGCTTAAGTTTTTAATTGTATTTAAGTTTTAACTTGATTATGTAATGCGCCGTTACCGGTGCCTCACTTTAACGTTGGATTTACTCATAAACGCAGTTCTAAATATCAGAGTTAATAAAACATTCGCGGAATATTAAAAACATTCAAACCATTTCATTACATAACCATCCTTTCTTGTCATACCGGGCATTCAAATTATTTAAACATAAAACATTGTCTTTAAAATAAAATAACATTTCTTGAAATGCCAGCTTCTTCAAGTTCATGCCATGTGCTTCCTCTTATGCAAGCTGTCTCAATCTACTCACCTGCGTGCATACTAAAAGTCAGCTACGCTGAGTGAGTTCTAGTTAATCACACAACATACAATTTGTTCTCATACTTGTACACGAGCCCGAAGGTGTGTACGTTATTCACACTTTATTTTAGTTGCATAACTATGCATACTATATAAAGTGCCTTCCGCCCTATAACCTCACAGATATTATAACGGTCTGGTCCCATACATCACAGATATTATTAGGGTCTGGTCCCTACCATCACAGATATTATAAGGGTCTGGTCCCTATCCTTACAGATATTATTAGGGTCTGGTCCCTTTGTTTCATGCAACTGTACCATACATGTTCTTACATACTTTATTCGACAATACGTGCAATCTCCGAAGAGCGTTCACGTACCATCAACATATCATACATACATTATGCATACATCATATATATTCATACATACATCATATCTTGCATTATACATATCAATCATATCTTTAACTACCTCCTGACGGTACATGCAATATCCGAAGATCGTTCACGCACCGTCAAGCGATCATCATACATAAATAATACAAGGCATACACTAACCACTTAAAGTAAGTGTATTAACTATCACATCGAGTATGCACACATCCCCAAAAACATAACAAGGAAGTGGGGCTAGATACTCACCTCAATGCGGTTGCGTTCACCGTTTACGGTTATTCCCCTCTTTAGCTGTGCACGAATAACTGTATAACCATTACGCATATTATTTACTATCACTATCCACGTCGCATTTCTAGTCTAATTATATCCAACGGACGGGGGTCTGGGGGCAGCGTCTCTGGTAGTAGGTTCTAGGGGAGACATCCCCTAGCAGGGTCCAAGGGGCAGAGCTCCTGGCTGGGGTCGAGCTGCCAAGTCAGGTTCGAAAAATTTTATTTCCATTAACTGTCTTATCACATTTTCCATTAGCATTTCAAATCGTTAATTAATTTGCTATTTAAAAGTTCAAGGGCTTCTTTATAATTAAAGCATTCTTTTTCTAAGTTCAGGGACCATTCTGTCATTTATCAAACTTCTGATTCGTTACTTGGTTCTTAACGAATTGGATTATCCTAGCGAACTGGTTCTTGAAACGAATTGAAACCTTTAACAAACTGTTTATTTAAACGAATTGGACTTATAAAGAACTGGACTCTTAACGAATCAGTCCATATAGCGAACCAGACCAAGTAGCGAATTGGGCCTTCTAATCCCTTATCTCCTTTAACGAATGACTATAGCAAATTGGGCTAATTTGTTATCTTTTCCTTAACGAATCTGGATACGAACTAAGGCTAGTTCGTTAAGATTTCATTAACGAATCACATGACGAATCACCCCTGGTTCGTTAACCTTCTGTTAACGAATTAGGGTTTGGTCAGAGAATGTCAGAAACATTCTCTAACATTCCCTTACCTCGTACATACTTTCCGGCGCCGTCGCTGGAAAAACACGGTTTCGCCGGAAAAACGAGTTTTGACTCGTTTTTCACCGTTTTTCGCCCCGTTCGATCCAGATCTGAGCTAAGGTGATCCTTAAGCTCATCATTGGCTCGGTTTATACCCGATTCCACCCGGATCTCGTGACTTAAATGGTTTAACGGTGTCGGCTCGTCGTTTCGCAACTAGATCTAATGGGTTTAAGCTCATAAAATAACATACTATCATTAACTTGGATCGAGATCGGTTCTTCTTCTATGTTTCGGCTAGAGAGAGAGATACTAGAGAGAGAGAGAGCTTAAGTGTGTGTTTTGGGAGGTGTATGGAATGTGTGTATAATGAATTAAATGGGTAATTATGGTTTATATAATTATGGATCATGGGCTTAAGCCCATGGTCCTTTCCTATTTCTTTCATAACCCAAGTGCATACCCCATATCCATTTAACCCAACACTAGCCCGACTCCTAATAACTCGTATTTCGTTTATTTACCGAAACTCGAAAAACGGGATGTTACAGATTATTCCTAAACCACGATGGTCCGAGGCCTAAGTTATGTCTAGAGGGGTAATTAAGTAAATAAAAATATTTTGCGTCAGCTTATTCACCAGCATGTGTTTCTGACGTATTTTCAAACTGTTTTACAGGTAACGAAGGTTAGGTGCTTGGGAAAGACGAAGTGACCACTAGGTGATTTGATGGCTCAGATCATTTTGTTAAATGATTAAATATGCAAATGGTTTTTTTAATAAAACAAGTAATCTTTTGTAAACATTAAACGGGTATTTTATAAACCCGTGTTTTGTCGTGTAAATATTAATATTTTAATCCATGCAAATATTTTAGCATTAACCCGTAACTCTGATTTATTTACAAAAACGGTACAAACTCATGCTCACACGCCTATGCCCTTAGAAGGGGGTGTGACGCAAACTTCATATCCAAATAAAACTGAAACTCGAAAAACGGGATGTTACAAGTCTTCCCTCCTTAAAGAGGTTTCGTCCCCGAAACCTAACTATTACATAAACAAATTTGGATAAAATTTGCGCATCTCTTCTTCAACTTCCCATGTAGCATCCGATCCCTTGCAATGCTTCCATATCAATTTCACCAAGGGTATAACCTTGTGTCGGAGTTGCTTTTCCTTGTGATCAACTATCTTGATTGGTTGCTCAATGTAGTTTAACTTTTCATAAATATCAATGTCCATTAACGGCACATGAGATGTGTCATCAGCTAGACATTTCCTCAGATGAGAGATATGAAAGGTAGAATGAATTCCTTCCAACTCCTCTGGCATGTCTAGCTTGTAAGCCACTTCACCTACTCGATTTAAAATCTGAAACGGTCCGATGTACCTCCGGCTCAGCTTTCCTCTCTTCCTAAAACGAATAATTCCCTTCCAAGGTGAGACCTTGAGCATCACATTGTCACCAACATTAAACTCAATCGGTCGTCGCCGCTTGTCAGCATACGACTTCTGTCTATCTTGAGCAGCTTTCATCCTTGCCTTGATCTGATCGAACTTTGAAGAAGTTTCTTGCATAACTTCTAAACTTCCCATATCTTTCTGACAAATCTCTCCCCAACACACAGGGGTTCTACATCGCCTACCGAAAAGCATCTCGAACGGTGGCATACCAATACTTGAATGGTTGCTGTTGTTATAAGAGAACTCTGCTAGATGCAAATGGTCATCCCAACTTCCTCCAAAGTCTAAAACACAAGCACGTAGCATATCCTCAAGGGTTTGGATCGTCCTTTCAGACTGTCCATCTGTTTGAGGATGATATGCCGTACTGATGTTCAGTCTTGTTCCCATAGCTTCATGGAACTTCTTCCAAAACCTCGAAGTAAAGCGAGTATCTCTATCTGACACGATCGATAATGGTACTCCATGCTTAGATACAACCTCCTTAATGAACAAGCTTGCTAACGTTTCTGACGAGATAGCCTCTCGTATAGGCAGAAAGTGAGCACTCTTGGTCAAACGGTCCACAATCACCCAGATGGTATCATGATGCCTAGCTGTACGAGGTAGCTTAGTTATGAAATCCATGGTGATGTGTTCCTATTTCCATTCAGGTATCTCAAGCGGTTGCATTTTCCCATAAGGCTTCTGATGTTCGTCTTTGACTTGTAAACAAGTTAAGCACTTACTAACATAATCCACTACATCATTTTTCATTCCTGGCCACTGGTAATCTATTTTCAAATCCTGGTACGTCTTAGTAGTTCCTGGATGAGCTGAATACCTTGACTTATGAGCTTCATCTAAGATTCGACCTCTAAGACCTCCGTGGCGTGGGATCCACATACGGTCAAACCTGGTCTTAACACCATGCGTGTTTTCCATCAACTCGATATGTTGACCAAAGATTCTTTCTTTCTTCACTAGACCTTCATCTACAAGCCCCTCTGCTTGCACTTTGACGATTTCTTCAAAAAGACTTGAATTCATGATCAACTAGTATGACTTTACTGTTGCAATGACTTCCTCATTTTTACGGCTTAGCGCATCGGCGACAGCATTTTCTTTACCAGGGTAGTACTTAATGTCACAGTCGTAATCCTTTATCAACTCCAACCATCTTCTCTGTCTCATGTTCAATTCTTTCTGCTAAAAGAAGTACTTAAACCCTTATGATCTGTGTAAATGGTACACTTAGTACCATACAGATAATGTCTCCATATCTTGAGAGCATGCACTACTGCTGCTAGCTCTAAATCATGCGTCGGGTAAGTATTCTCATGGACTTTTAACTGTCTAGACGCGTAAGCTATCACCTTTCCTCGTTGCATCAACACGCAACCTAACCCACGATGCGAAGCATCAGTGCAAACAACCAGATCCTCGTCACCATCGGGTAGGGCAAGGATTGGAGCTTGCGTGAGTCACTTCTTTAATTCCTGAAAAAAGCCTCTCCTTGAAACTTACCCCAATTGAACACTATCGACTTTGGAGTCATACCTGTCAACGGTGCCGCTATCTTGGAGAAACCTTCGATGAATCTCCTGTAGTAGCCAGCTAACCCTAGGAAGCTTCGTATATCAGTCGGATTCTGTGGAGTCTTCCAATTTGTTATCGCTTCAATCTTAGCCGGGTCCACCATTATCCCTTCAGGATTAATCACGTGACCTAGAAATTTCACTTCTCGCAACCAGAACGCGCATTTCGAAAATTTAGCATACAACTTCTTTTCTTTTAGAGTCTCCAATACCTCTCTCAAATGCTTAGTATGATCAGTCTCGGTCTTTGAATAAATCAGTATGTCATCAATAAAGACGATTACCGATTTATCCAACATAGGCCGACACACCCTATTCATCATGTCCATAAATGTTGTAGGAGCATCCGTTAGACCGAATTACATTACGAGGAACTCGTAGTGTCCATACCGCATTCGGAACAATGTCTTAGGGATGTCTGCCTCCTTAACCTTCAGCTGATGATAACCTGATTTGAGATCTATTCGTGAGAACCAACTTAAACGTTGCAGTTGGTCAAACAAATCATCAATCCTTGGCAAAGGATATCTATTCTTTACCGTAAGCTTATTCAACTCGCGATAGTCTATGCATATTCTCATTCTTCCATCCTTCTTCTTCACGAACAACACTGGCGCACCCCACTGGGAAACACTTGGTCTTATGAAACCTTTGTCAAGGAGTTCTTGCAGTTGGGACGGTAAGGTGCTTTCGAGACGGGCTGGGCTTCTGGTACTAAATCTATCTGGAATTCTATCTCTCGCTCTGGTGGCAACCCCGGAAGATCCTCAGGGAATACTTCTGGATAGTCGCACATGATAGGAACATCTTTCATTTCTTTCATCTCGGCCGTAGCGTTGACAACATACGCCAGGTAGGAACCACACCCTCGTCTTAATAACCCCTCGGCTTTTATCATCGAAATGACGTTAAGCCCTAAACTTTCTTTATCACCATAAACCGTCACCGTACTGCCATCCAAGGACTTTAACATTATTATCCTACTCTTACATACTATCTGAGCTTCATACTCGGATAACCAATCCATTCCCAAAGCTACATCGAACCATCCTAAGGTCATAACATACAACGTAACAGGGAACTCACGTCCCTCTAATTCTATCTTACAATTCTTAACCATTTTCATTATTTTCACCGAGGTGTCACTAGCGGTTTCTACTATGAAGGTTTCAGTCACTCAGCAACTTTTCATTTTAGCTAGTTTACTAAACGTAGTAGCTTCAAAACTTCTATTCGCACCCGAATTAAATAGTACAGAAGCAGAAATACCGTTTACTAAGAACGTACCAGTCACAACATTAGGAATCTGCCTAGCTTGTTCCTGGGTCACCATGTAGGGTCTAGTCCTCAGCCTTGCTTGATCGGCATCCTTCTTTCCACTACCTCCAGCTTCACCATCAGTGCACTCCCTTTCCATATGGCCTATCTTGCCACGTTTGTAACATGTTGGCTTCGCACTGCACTCATTGGCATAATGCCCTACATTCTCGCACTTATAACATGCATTCGACCCCATTCTGCATTCCCCACCATGAGCCTTTCCACACTTGTTACAAACATCCGAACTCCTACCCCACTTGCACTCACCACCATGCATCTTTCCGCAGTTCTTACACGACCTCTTTTCCCAAACTCTTGCCTGCTTGTTCTTGGGGTCCATAACTGAGTAGCAGGTTGTTTGGCAGGAGCGACCCACTTCTTATCCTTCTTGTCTTCCATCATCACATCATCTGCCGACAAGTCGTCATAAACCATTTCTGCGAGTCCTACAGTAGAATCAAAAGTACCCGGTCTACCAGCCATGACCAAGACGCGAACCTTCTGCGGTAGTCCCCTCAGGTAACACTTGATCCGCTTGGCTTTAGTGTTCACCATGTCTGGCACCAACCCAGACAGGCGGTTGAATTCAGTGGTGTATTCGCGGTGTGTCATCTCACCCGCATTTAGGCTCAAGAACTTCATTTCAACCCTCTCAACCTCCGCATAAGCAAAAAACGTCTTCATTACCGACTCCTTCAGATAATCCCACCGCATATCTTTGATCTCCTCCCGGGTCTTACTCTGTTCAACAGTTTCCCACCAGTACATGGCTTCATCAAGAAATGACTGGGTGGAAAAACCCACAGATTGGTCGGGACGGCACTCGCTAATGCGGATAACCTTGTCCATAGTAGTTATCCATTGGAGAGTAACAATTGCGTCTCCCAAGCCAGTCAACTTCGGCGGGTCACAACCCTTTAAGGACTTATAGTTGCACCAACCTTGGCCCTATTTCTTTTCGTCAACCTTCACTAACTTAACTAAGCTTGATTCTTCCCCCTCCCCTTCATAATTTTTTTACCATATCCTTCCGCCCTTTCAGCGGTTCTTTCATGGCCTCTAGCAGACCCGTCAGTATTCCAGTTCTTCGCAGCAGCTGCTACCGCTTGAGCAATGGCAGCTTGAACAGCAGGGTCAAGTTGATACCCCTCGTTGTTACTCGGATTTTGACCATCTGCACTACCTTCTCCCTCATTGTTAGTAGATGCCTCTACTGACGGTTCTAGGACTACATGTGGCCTACCACGATATTCTGTACGTCCTCCTTTTCCAGCAGCTTTCTTAGCTCCAGCCATTCGTATTCTATAAGGAAACACAAACGTCATCACTTAAGGAACCATTTAGTACAAGAATAGTAAGGCTAACAGGTAACAACAGTGGCCAAATGTGATTAGCTGCTCACGTTACTTTCCATGTCCTATACACTTCCTCTTATGAGTCTATTTGTGCTAGTCCTACTTCTAACAGTTAGAAAATTAAACAGTTCATATCATCATATACTCCTATCCCTAGCAATTTAGCTAGCATTCATACTTTATTCTACTTTACACGTGAAATTAATCACATAATTTACCTTCACTTAGCTTGCTTGAGTGACACATGACATTCTCGTACTGGCATCTTCTTTCTTTTCTTACTTTTATCCCATTCTTTGTCCGAGTCTAAGCATGTGGGATGCTTAAATCTCTCGAACTTTTTTCTGATACCAACTTGTAAGGCCACGTTACCGGTTCCTCACTTTAACGTTGGATTTACTCATAAACGCAATTCTAAATATCAAAGTTAATAAAACATTCGCGGAATATTAAAAACATTCAAACCATTTCATTACATAACCATCATTTCTTGTCATAACGGGCATTCAATTTATTTAAACATAAAACACTGTCTTTAAAATAACATAACATTTCTTCAAATGCTAGCTTCTTCAAGTTCATGCCATGTGCTTCCTCTTATGCAAGCTGTCTCAATCTACTCACCTGCATGCATACTAAAAGTCAGCTACGCTGAGTGAGTTCTAGTTAATCATACAACATACAATCTGTTCTCATACTTGCACACGAGCCCGAAGGTGTGTACGTTATTCATACTTTATTTTACTTGCATTACTATCCATACTATATAAAGAGACTTCCGCCCTATAACCTCACAGATATTATAAGGGTCTGGTCCCCAACATCATAGATATTATTAGGGTCTGGTCCCTACCATCACCATTATTATAAGGGCCTGGTCCCTATCCTCACAGATATTATAAGGGTCTGGTCCCTATCCTCATAGATATTATAAGGGTCTGGTCCTTATTCTCATAGATATTATTAAGTTCTGGTCCCTTCGTTTCATGCAACTTACCATACATGTTCTTACATACTTTCTTCGACAATACGTGCAATCTCCAAAGAGCGTTCACGTACCATCAACATATCATACATACATTATGCATACATCATATATATTCATACATACATCATATCTTGCATTATACATATCAATCATATCTGTAACTACCTCCTGACGGTACATGCAATATCCGAAGATCGTTCACGCACCGTCAAGCGATCATCATACATAAATCATACAAGGCATACACTTAAAACTTAAAGTAAGTGTATTAACTATCACATCGAAGTGGGGCTAGAAACTCACCTCAATGCGGTTTCGTTCACCGTTTACGGTTATTCCCCTCTTTTGCTGTGCACAACTAATTTAACAATTATGCATATTAATTACTATCACTATCTACATCGTATTTCTAGTCTAATTATATCCCACAACGGACGGGGGTCCGGGGGCAGCGTCCCTGGCAGCAGGGTCTAGGGGCGGCATCCGCTAGCACGGTCCAAGGGGCAGAGCCAAGTTATTAACCGAAACTCGAAAAACGGGATGTTACAGATTATTCCTAAACCACGATGGTCCGAGACCTAAGTTATGTCTCGAGGGGTAATTAAGTAAATAAAAATATTTTGCGTCAGCTTATTCACCAGCATGTGTTTCTGACGTATTTTCAAACTGTTTTACAGGTAACGAAGGTTAGGTGCTTGGGAAAGACGCAGTGACCACTGGGTGATCTGATGGCTTAGATCATTTTGTTAAATGATTAAATATGTAAATGGTTTCTTTTAATAAAACAAGTAATTTTTTGTAAACAATAAACGGGTATTTTATAAACCCGTGTTTTGTCGTGTAAATATTAGTATTTTAATCCATGCAAATATTTTAGCATTAACCCGTAACTCTGATTTATTTACCAAAACGGTACAAACTCATGCTCACACGCCCAGGCCCTTAGAAGGGGGTGTGACGCAAACTTCATATCCAAATAAAACTGAAAAAATATATTAGTGTAGCGAAAAGAAACCTATAACTAACTCTAAACAAATAATGTCCCAATTACTCATTAAAGGTCGAGTGGACCTAAAGGCGTTGGTCCTTCTTCAATATCCTCCCGAAAAAGTTGATCTATTTGAAGCCATAATATGTCATCCTCTTAAAGCCTCATTTATAACATAGTTGAAAAATGTTACCGGCAAACAAACATTCTACTAATAGCAGACATCCTGTAAAGCTTAGCATATCATTCCTAAAATCCAGTGTGTTAGTTTTAACACTTGTAACCATTGTTAAAGACAATATTTTATCATACGAGTACCTGAAAAATTCGAGAAACTAACCATTCTACTTCCTCAATACTTTCATCCATGTTTATGCTCATGGCAGTAGTTGAATAGCTACCAAACCTATTATAACCAAAACACAATCTTAAATATACAATCTTTTTAAAAAATTGTATCAATGTATATACCGATGAACGGAGAGCTTAATTTTAAAATAAGGAAACTCAAAAGAAAATGCTAAACAAAAATTAGAATGCAAAAAAAATATTGCTACACATTAACAATTCTAGTGGAAAATTATGAGAATAAAAATACAGATTTCAAAACCAAAAATAGATTAAAATTTTTGGGTCTTGAGTCAAAAATTTTTTTTAAAAAAAAACAAAACCTGGAGAGTTCTATCATATTTGGACTTCCACTTCTCTACTTAGGTGCAAAACCAAGATATGTGTGTATGTATGATATGTGTATGTATTGGATGTCACCTGATTAACTAGATCTCACTCAGCATAGCTGACTTTTAGTATGCACGCAGGTAAATAGGTTTAACAAGCCAGCATGAGGATGGCACATGGCATGGCTTGAACGGCTAGCATCTGAAGATGGGAGTGTTGGGTTTTAACAAGATTATTAAAAGTCCAAAATAACCATTTATTAAGGAAAACGCAGCAGAAGATATAAATTTAAATCTTGTTATATTGATTAATATAAAACCCATTTTATATGTAAAACCCAAGCCCCAGATCCATATACGAATTACATGCATACCAAAATTAACAACCATAGGGGGTTTATGTAATACAACCTTTCAAGAGGCAAGAAGATGAAGGAGATGACAGTTTGAATGGCTAGCCTTCAATGGAGAAGAGCCTCAAGCTTGTATACCCTCTAAGCCTTCAACAAACACCTTGCTTGCTAGGATTTATTCACTCTTGCACTTGAAATATAAAACCCTCTTGTGTTTTCTTCTTCCTTGAACCGAAATCAAAGAGAGAGAGAGAGAGAGAGAGAGAGAGAGGTTGAAAAGAGCTTTTGCATGTAATATGGTTGGATGTTGATATGTTGTGTCCCAAGAAGATATTAATAAGAGAAAATGAAGTTTAAACAAAAGGGTGGGAATTTCCCCCCCAAAAGTGTGTTGGTCATACCAGAAATTATTTTCTCTTTCTTCCTGGAAACATTCTAATACTCCATGTACTAGTCTCAGGACTAATATTCATATACCAGTCGCAGGGCTAATACTCCATGTATTAGTTCACTGGACTAATACTCCATGTATTAGTCACAGGTCTATTGAAACTTTGTGACATTTAACACTTTTAATATGCCATAAGTTTCATGCAACATACCACAACCATTATCATAACACTTCAAACACTTCAAACGTATCGACACTTTCAATCCCTAAATTCTCTAACACTTCAAACGTATCAGTTGAACCCTAAATTTGATTTCACCAATCGATTTAAGCCCTAATTCCGTATCCCCACTCGATTGAGGTAAGTTTCGATTTAGGTTTTGGTAGGATGGAAGAAATTTCTTTAAAACTTTGGTACAATGATTCGCTAGAAGTTGGTGTTACTGAACTGAAGTATATGGGTGGTGTATCGAAGCAGATTAATATAGATGTTGATAAAATTTCATTCTTTGAGATAGTCAGTTATGTTGTAGAAACAAAATGCTATGAATATGCAGATGATTTTCACATATATTGCTTAAATCCTGATGATGGATGCTTGAGGTGATTGGTAAGTGATACAGATGTCATTGACATTGAAAAGAAGGTAAGTGACATATCCATTCAGGTTCTTGATGTATTTATTCTTTCTGGACCAACTATTAGATCTCCAGCTAAGCCAAGTCCAAGTACCCAACCCAATAAAATGGAAGCCCAACACAATATCCAGCCCAGTAGCCAGCGCATCAAATTTCAAGCCCAACCCAATACAACTGAAGCCCAAACCTATATCCTGCCAAGTATCCAGCACATCAAATCTCAAGCCATGCCCACAACCCCTCAAAGTCCTGGAAAAATCACCAAAACAGCAAATAGAAGATTAGGTTCACCAACATCAGTTTCTAAAACTCAAACCCCACCCATAGCCCCTGAAGTCCAACTACCATTTAGCCTTGATTCTGAAACTAGGAGATATAGTAATTCAACAGCTAGAAGAGGTTTATCATTTTTTCACGAAAACAATCTGATTGTAGTTAAGACTTTAGGAGATCAAACTAGTTTTGGTAAGGATAGATCTGATGGTAAAGAGGCTGATGATAGCGATGATAGTATCTTTAAGTATGATATAGGTGGGTTAGGGTCAGATGAGGATATTTCTGATGATGAGGATGAGTATGTTAAGGAAGAAGGTTATGATGAAGACATATTGTTGAAGTAGCTGGGTTAGAAGGAGATGATGATGAATGGATACAATATCAAGATGCAATTAGAAAAGCTGTTGAAGGACAAACAACAACTAATAGGAATTTGCTTAAGGAGTGTTTAAAGGGAACAAAAGGTAAACTAGTTGAAAATGTTTATGAAGGGGGTCTCCTTTAGAATCTTATAATAGTTATGATAAATCTGATGGTGATGTTAAAACACCTGGTGAGAGTGAAGATGATGATATAAGGGGGGTAAGAAATACAGTTCAAATGCTCCAGTTGTAAGTAACCAAACTAACTGGAAGAACTTTAAGTGGGTTTTTGAAATTACGTTCCCTACAAGGGATGTTTTTAAATATGTCATTAAAAGATATTCAGTTGTTAATTGTAGGAAGTTTTACATGTCAAAGAGTGACCAAAATAAACAAGGCCGTATAGGTGTGAAGTGTGTTAAAGGGTCTCCTTTCAGTGTATTTTGTTCATTTCATAAAGGTAAAGAATGTTATATGGTTAAAAGGGTAAACAACAATCACACTTGTCAAAGAAACATGTTCAAGAATAGACTACTGACTGCTAAATTCATAGCTTGTGAGTTCTTGCATTATTCAAAGCTAAGCCAAACTGGAGTGCTAAGGACATCCAATCAGCAGCGAAAGAGAAGCATAAGGGGATAATAAACCATTGGTTCGCCTATAATGCAAAACACTGTGCAAATAAGATGCTCCATGGATCAATGAAGGACCACTACAACAAGATTGGTTCATACTTGGCTGCTTTAAAGAAAGATAACCCAACTTCTACATTTGAGCTCTTAACTTCTCATCCAGGGGTTTTTAATGAAGATCCACATACTTATTGTGAAACATATTTCATGCTTTTTTAATTGTTTTGATGGAGTCAAGAAGGTGTTTATGGATGGATTCATAAAGGTATTATGCCTTGACGGATGTTTCTTGAATGCAAAACATAGTTAGGAGTGGTTTATGGAAGAGTTAAGAAAATGTTTGGGGATACATGATGGTGGTAATGGATGGACACTTGTTTCTGACCAACAGAAGGTACGTACTTCATTATGAAAACTGATATACATGATAGCTGCAATGATGGTGGTTGGATCTAACATTTATGTTTGAATGTGGCAGGGAATACTAAATGCTGTTGCATTGAGTTGGCCAAATGCAGAACATAGGAATTGTGCCAAACACATTTGTGCAAACTGGGATAAAACATATAAGGGTGAAGAGTTGAAAGAGCTTTACTGGAAAGCAAGTAGGTCCTATTGTGAGGCTAACTACAATCAAGCAATGGATGACATGAAAAAAATAAATGCTGATGCAGCAGAGGCATTACTAAAAGAAAATCCAAAGTGTTATTTAAGGTGCTTTCATAATACTCAAACAAAATGTGATGTTATTGTTAACATGGCTAAGACCTTTAATGGATACATCGTCGAAGCTAGATCAAAACATATTATATACATGTTAGAGGATATAAGGGTTTTAGTGATGAGTAGGCTACCTACTAAGCATTCAGAAATGCAATCTAAAGATGTGATAGTATGACCAAGAATACAAGTGAAGCTTGATAGAGAGAAAAGTTATGCTCTTAAATGTAATGTCTTCCCATCATTAGATTATGTATTCCATGTAAATGTAATCATGTATTTAATAATGTATTCCTGGTAATGTGCTCATGAATGTAATCATGTATTCAAGGTAAGGGATAACTATGATGATGTGTCTATGGATTTGAGCAATAGAACTTGCACTTGTAGAAAATGGGATTTAATAGGAATACTTTGCGGACATGTGTGTGTTGTGGCTGGTTTTTCACATAAGAATGTTGAGGAGTTTGTTGATGTTAGCTACCTTAAAGAAACATACATGAGATGTTATGAGTTCTCAATTCCTCCATTTCCTAGTGAAAGGTATTGGACTGTGGTTGATTATCCTTTGGATCCACCCCCAATCAAAGCTGCTTCTGGCCAACCCAAGAAGAATAGAAAGAGGGATCCACATGAGGATCCAAAGAATAAAGGTAAATTAACAAAGCATGGTGGTATGATGACTTGTGGTATTTGTGGGGAAGTGGGAAATAGAAAGAGAAGTTGTAAAGAAAGGTGTAAAGTTGCTGAAGAACCTGCTCCTAAAAGAAAAAAAGGGGAGGCCAAAGAAGACTACCAATCAATCAACTCAGCAGTCAACACAACAGTCAACTCAGCAAGCTAGTCAAAGGGGAAGAGGAAGGTCAATAGGGAGGGCCATAGAGAGGGGTACCACATGGAGGGTGGCTAGAGTGAGGCATGTCTGATAGTGTTGCACTCTTAATACTATCCTATTGAAGTACTTGATGCAATGCATATGTGGTTTTGTGTTTTGGTAAACTTATGTTGAAGTACTTGATGCAATGCATATGCTGCTTTTGTATTTGTGTTATAAAACTTGATGTAATGAAGTTGATGTAAACTCATGTTGCTTTTGTGTTTTGAAAGTTGATGTAATGAACTTGATGTAATGCTCCTATACTTATTAATATTATGCATATGCAGTTGTGTTTTGTTATGTCTTGATATTTTACTTGTGTTTTAGTACTTGTGTTTTGGTACTTGTGGTTGATGCTGGTTCTTTCAGCCAACAACACCAATAGCATTTTGTCCCGTAAATTGGTTGGTTTTTTGATAATGATTTTGAATTAGTCACGTAAAAGGTAATATGCTCAAAACAACACCAATAGCATTTTGGCCCGTATATTGGTTGGTTGTTTGATAATGATTTTGAATTAGTCAATGATTATCAACATAAAAGTAATATGCTCAAAACAACCTTCAAGAATGCCATTAACAACCATAAATTCCATTAACAAACCATCCAAAGGTTTACAAATACAATGACATCCAAAGGTTTACAATGACGACATATGGCAATGACAACAATGACAACATTTGTCAATGACACTAGATTGAATTAAGACCATTAGACATTAGATAGCCACCATAAGGCAATGACAACAATGACTACACCAAAAACATGTGCTAGCTTTCACTTAGAACCGTTAGAGGTTTTTAAGATTTCTTTTAACTTCTTGTTCTCTTCTTGAAAAATCAAATTTTGTAACTCCAAATTATGTATCTTCATATCTTCATAACTGGTTGGACTTTGTGGCATACCACTACAATTGGAATTTCCATGTTTGAACAACTTATCCGCATCTTCTTTCCACATAAAAACCTTGCAATCCAGCCTATATTTAAGAACATAAATCAAACTTCAAAACCAAATTGAAATAATCAAATGAAGAATCAAAACGGGAACTTACCATCCATAGAGGGCTGTTAGGGCATAGAACTTATGCTGAGGATCCTCTATCCTTAAGTGACTTGTGGATCAATTATCCTTGAGATATATTCCAGGTTGCGAAGGATCAAGGATCCTCGGTATTATTTGTTTACTAACGATTGTATTTTAGTAATGTTATGATCAGTAGGTATAATGGCTGGATGACTTGGTCACCCTATTTAATCGCTACTGGACTCCTAATGCACGTGGACAAAGAGATGGGAAGGGATTGTGGGAAGAGTGGCGGATTTATAGGACATTTTGTTATTTGTTATTTTGGTTTATATTGAGCTTATGATCAATAAGGTCACTCACTTGTAACTTCATGTTCATAGACACTATTCATAACTCTCTCTAGCAGTTCACACACACATAGAATTCATTGTATCGTTGATCATAATCTCCACTATTGTAATCCGATTTCATTATTAATATAGTGGTGATAGACAATTGTCGTCACCCGAGGTTTTTACGTCGGCGATCCTCTAAATATCAAGGGCTTTTCCTCGTATAAATCTTTGTGTTCATCAACATATTACTTATTCAATCAAAAATACCAAGTCCCACAATTATGAATATGATTACATTATTCTTAGTTGATTTTTGACCAAAACAATTTGGCGCCCAAATTGGGCAATTGGTACTATAATCCATAATATTTCCTATCAGTTCTCAATCTTTTTTACCCACATCACTTCAATGGCCTCTCAACAAACCTCCGCTTCATCAACCATGCCTTCATCAGATTTACTCCCACTAAGATCTTCACTACCGATGCCTCCTCCACTTGCAGGAGCACCAAAGACTACCGCTGCTGGAAATAGGACTCAAACTCCAGTCTTCCAGAGCTCGAGAACCACTGCTGCCACTTCGGTGGTTAACTCTAATAATGAGGTTTCTTCTATATTTTCGCATGTTAAAGCATATACGGAGCAGCAAAGCAAGACTACCTAAAGGATCCTTCATGAGATAGAAGATCTCAAGAGGACTAAGAGGCGAGCAGAGAATCAGACTCCCCTGATGCCTAGGATGCTAGATTTTACCACTATAGGATCCTTGGCTCAACTTGATCAAGGATCATCCATTCTTTAACCGGAGTTCGTGAGTCAACAAACTCAGGGATCCTCAATTTTCTAAAAAGGATCATCCATCTTTCATCCAGGATCTATGGGTCAGCAAGCTCAAGGATCCTCGTTCCTCCAGCAAGGTTCATCAATCCTTCAACCGGGATCCTTGGGTCAGCCAACTCAAGGTGAGAGAAACTACCGAGGATCTAGCCGCGTTGATACATCGATTATTCAATACTAACACCAAATCGATCAATACTTTAAATACATACTTTATTGATAACTAAGGAAGAATACATTATGGTGTGGAATAACTTATGGAGAGAAAATAACTTAGACTATGTACTTTCTAAATTATGAGCATGAGCAACCTATATATAGGCCATATGCTTAGTTCGTTAAGTTAAGTATAATTCGTTATACCTTCATAACGAATTATACTCCATTCGTTATGCTTCCATAACGAATGGTAATACCTTAACGAACTAGCCCTCATTCGTTATGCTTCCATAACGAATGGGCTAATACATTAAAGAACTAGTCTAGTTTTACAATAAATAAACAACCTAGACTATCGATAACTTATTCGATTGCTACGGACACCAAAACCTTGCACTAACAGACACCCCCTTTTCCGTAGCTATTGAATACTTTAATCTTGAATACTTTAACTACAAATCACCAGTCACAAAGCCATGCACTAACAGACACCCCCTTGACTGATGATTTTCGGGCTTGTGCAGACATAGAATCTTTAAAATCTTTTTAGCAAACTAATAACTTGTAGCCTCTCATATCAGATCACCCCCTCAAAGTGAGCAACTCTTTGAGATCATCCCGATCATCCATTGGCGTATGATATGGTTCAATCTTTCAACAATCAGCAACAAGTCATCAGCTATCCGTCAGCATCGGTAATTAAAAACATATATTTACATTTAACCTTGTCACACATCTTCATGAAAAAATCGATCATTCAACATCTTTCACTTCGGTTTTCCCTATCTTGATAACGTTTATTCCAAATAATTCTTTGAAGATCTTCCACATCCCATTCTCAAAGATGCTCTAATCTTTTGGCATATGATTCAGAGTTCCAACCTCCACTAATCAATCCATAACGATCAAATTCTTCAATCTAATGACAAGACTCGTATATTCTTCAATAAGATCAACCCGTTCGAGAATCGTCTCCCTCAACAGAAGTAATCCGCCGTATACTCGTAGCCAACATAGTCAGGATCAAGTCCCTCAGAAAGAAGTAAACGAACAGACACTCGTATCCCACATAGTTAGGGTTCAATCTTGAACAAATCAATTAACAATCGAAGAACAATTGCAGTCTTGAACTCAGACAAACGTAGCTTTGCTAGCATGAATTACCACCCGAATTGCAGTAATTTTTCAAGAAACCATGCAAATGTAGGAAGATGCAAGCTAAATAAACTCTATGAAAGTTTTTATCTCCCCCTTATCTCCCCCTTTTCTTGAAAAATTCAGCAAAATTGAAACGCATAAAAAGTCGGCCGGAAAATATATTACCAAAAGTTGAGAGAAGAGTACCAAATACATTAGGAACATCCTAGAAAAATTTCGATTAAGAAAATTTTTCCCGATTTTTCCGCCAAAAAATCATCGAAAATTTTTGTAAAATAAATAGTATAGCTAAAATTTTCAAGAATGAAATCTCAATCACGAGAAGTATTCAGGAAAAAATTCGCGCAAGAAAAATTTTCCCGCCATATAACTTTTTTTAACGAATTGCCTCTCAATTCGTTATAAATATCCACTACGTTCGTTAACTTAGTTCATGCTCTCCCTTCGTTAACTTAGTTAGTTATAACAGTTACACGAATGGCCTCCCATTCGTTAAAATTTCCACTTCGTCATCCACATTAACGAATTAGATTTTTCGTTACCATTAGCTTAACAAAGTACCTTAATTCGTTATCATTAACTTAACGAATTACCATGACGAATTAACTTAACGAGTCTCCTTAACGAATTACCATAATTCGTTATCATTAACTGAACGAATTACCATGAAGAATTAACTCAACAAATCTCCTTAACGAATTACATTAATTCGTTATAAATTATCATCTTAGTTCGTTAAATTCCCATAACGAAATAGCTACAGTAGATTCGTTAAACCTCCATAACGAATCAACTACAGTAACATAATGAATTAGGTAGTTGGATCTGAACTGTTCACCGGAAAAATGTAATTCGCTGGAAAAATCAGTTAAAGTGGCCGGAAAAACCCAGATCTAGCAGGAATCTGCAAATTTGAACTCCATCCATGGCAGATTCATCAAAACCACATAATTATCCATGAAAGTCTACCAACACTCGGATTTTAATACCGATCACGAATTTAACAACCAATTAACTTAACATACACTCAATCATCATAAACCGAATCAAACCATAACATGCTCTTCCATGGTGAATCACTCAATTCACCATAAATTAACACCAAATTACACAGGAAGATTCGTATTACCTCAACAAACACGAATCTACCCTCAATTCCACCAATAACACACTAATTTACTCCAGATCTGACCAAAACCCGATGAACATGAAGAACACGAATTCCGTTCAGATCAATAACTTAAACCAATGCATCGAGAGCAGCCGTATACTCTTATACCAATTGAGAGAACCTACCGAGGATCTAGTCGCGTTGATACATCGATTATACATTACTAACATGAAATCGATCAATACTTTAAATACATACTTTTTGATAAATGTAACACCCCGTAACCGCAGCGGAAACGTACACGGGATGCAACAGACACATCTGATATCAACAGCATTGCTTATAAAGAAAATACCACTACATTAATTTATAACATATTACATTGTTGCGAGTTTCATTACTGTCTAGGTGTTACACACATATTTTACCGATAAGACATTAATAAATTCATTACAAAACATAGTGCAGCAAGCTTCCAACAGGTAGCACAGATAGTTAAGCACACATCAATCAATCCAACTTGGGCATACCTAGAAAACATGTAAAGAAAACGGGTCAACTACGAATAGTTGGTGAGTTTCACTAATTTAGACAAACACTGACAAATCATTTTAATAATCATTTATTAACAATATAATCATGCTGGGAACTATGTTACCCCAGAACATTTCCATTAACTTCCTGGGAACTATGTTACCCCAGAACAATAACACCCCTGGGAACTATGTTACCCCAGAATAATAAATACCCCTGGGAACTATGTTACCCCAGAACAATAATAACCCCTGGGAACTATGTTACCCCAGAACAATAATAACCCCTGGGAACTATGTTACCCCAGAACAATAATAACCCCTGGGAACTATGTTACCCCAGAACAATAATAACCCCTGGGAACTATGTTACCCCAGAACAATAATAACCCCTGGGAACTATGTTACCCCAGAACAATAATAACCCCTGGGAACTATGTTACCCCAGAACAATAATACATGATAAACATTTTATATATTCTGTGCATCAGACCATATATATATAAATGTACAAGTATTTCCATACGATCGGTATGTACTTAAATACTTTAAATAAGACATGTTTTCCGCCCCGGGAAAATATAATTAAAACAATTCATTAAAAGGGGCTCGTGATAACTCACCTTTTGTGAGTCGGTGAGTAATACAAGGAACAGCTACGTGCCTGGATCTGTAATATAATATCTAGTCGTTACTATATAATTCCCATAACTTAAATACATATCAATCGGTACATCTGGGAACATTGTTAACCCAGTACTGTACTCGATTCGGGGACAATGTTAACCCCGTGACACTTCTAAGGACTCAGATTGACATTGCTTAGAGTTTGACAGTCAATTTAGTTAAGGTGATGAAATTATAGCTCGGTTTGACACCCCGTTTGGCCGTGGGGCCCGTTTCCGGTATTTCGGTGCCGGAAACGGTACAATCGGGTAAAATTACCCAAATCATCCGAATTATTTTCGGATGATTTATTTTTACTTAATTTACTTAGATTTATGAAATAGTCCATTTTTAGAGTTTTCATGTACCAGTCAGCTCGCTTATGCGAACTTTGCCGGTTTACACGTTTTAAGCTTTAAAAACTTGTTTTTATGTTCTTTTTAGCACAAATAATTACCCGATTAGTCTCGGGTCTTGAAATTTTGCACAAAACTTAATTTGACAGTAAGGAATTTTGTAAAAATTTTCCAGATTTATTTTCTTATATTTACATTTATTTATCTATTTTTAAATCTTATTAAAATACTAAATATATCAAAAATACCAAAACACTTTAGAAAAATCCCAAATTTTTCTGGGATGATCTTTATCATCCTCATAACTTTTTGGAATTTTCCCAGATTTATTTTCCTACATTTACATTTATTTATCTATTTTTAAATCTTGTTAAAACACTAAATATATCAAAAATACCAAAACACTTTAGAAAAATCCCAAATTTTTCTGGGATGATCTTTATCATCCTCATAACTTTCTGGAATTTTCCCAGATTTATTTTCCTACATTTACATTTATTTATCTATTTTTAAATCTTGTTAAAACACTAAATATATGAAAAATACCAAAACACTTTAGAAAAATCCCAAATTTTTCTGGGATGATCTTTATCATCCTCATAACTTCCTGGAATTTTTCCAGAATTTAAAACTTATTTTTCAAGCCATTTTCACCCAAAACCGAGCTAGAAAGCCCTAGAACTCGTTTCACCGAAACGCCTACTTAGACTTTTCCAACTGAGCTCAAATTTTTTGGGTGACTTTTATATGTTATAAAAAGCTTATCTTAAATTTTCCGGAATTTTTCATCATGTTTTGCTATTTTTGACTATTTTTGGCCAAAACCGAGCATTAAATTCACCAAATATTCATCTTTTATCCAAAAATTACCAAAAATTCACAGATCTCATAATTTCATGTGTAGATCATCTCTGTGAAATTTCGTGACGCGACCCTAAGCACACGTAAATCTGTCCATTTTTCATAAACACACGAAAACCGAACTATTTTGTGTTTTCTAGCTTTAGATCGCAAGGATCTCGGTTTCTAGCCTTTGCTAGCCGCTAGATACAACACTTACAAGCACATCAACACCACACCAAGCAAGTTATACCCACAATCAAGCCATTTCTTTCCTAGTGTCGGTTAAAACATCAAAACAACGATTTTGACCGTAAAAATCCATTCTCGACTCTTTTTACTCATTTCTTGGACCAAGATCCCTTGTATAACTTGTATACATCTCTTGGTCATGCAAGAGTCGGTTTCATCTCGGATTTTCACCCGTCTTTCACATGGAAAATTCATTTGACAAGATTTCAACCGTAAAAATTCATTCTAAACACTTTTAACTAATTACTTGAATCAAGATCCTTTGTATAACTTGTATACATCCTTTGATCACACGAGAATCGGTTTCATCTCGGGTTTTCACCCATTTTTCACATGAAACTTCCTTTTCTCAAGAATTATGAAATTAAAAACAAGATTCAAGCATAAAAATCGTGTTTATACCTTCAATTCTTGGTTAAAAATGATGGATTTTGGATGCACACTTGAAATATTTGGAGAGATTTGAGAGAGTTTGTTGTTGAATGTGTTAAAAAAAAAAAATGAATTGAATGATAATAATAATAGGACCGATCGGTCCATTAAGGTGGATGGGGGTGGCCCCCACAAATCCATTCTAAGCCACATATTCGGATTACGCAATCCGGATAATGTTGTGGATAATCTGGTTCAGTTCGTTTCTCGTTTAAACTCGTAATTCGGCTTGAAACGAGCCTAAAATGGTTGTTTTCGGGTTAAAATAAAATTTATATAAAACTGATTTAAAAACTTTAAAAACTTAACCCATGACATTAAAACATCATATTATTAATAATTACGCATCTTTTTCGGCTTGATTGATCGTCTCTTGCTTAGTTTGGTGTTAAAGGTTTCGTTTAGCGTACCGACGTACCATTAAATTGAAATCCTTTTTCTGTGCTATAATTTACTTATCCTGAAGCATTAATACTTCGTAAATATCACTAAACATTATATACTTCGTCTATAATGTAATTCCCGATTCGTTCGGGTTTCAATAACCGATCAATGATTAATTGTAATTCCAATACGATTCACTATATAATTGAGTATGATTCATACTGTGAACCATATATATTCGTGTCAATGTGCTATAACTCATATAATCAATATTAAATAACACGTAAATAGTATATTCCGGCTAGGGTATACCTGGAGTTGCCGGAATCGTTACAATAAATATGGAAGAATACATTATGATGTGGAATAACTTATGGAGAGAAAATAACTTAGACTATGTACATTCTAAATTATGAGCATGAGCAACCTATATATAGGACCATATGCTCCAGTTAGTTATGTTAAGTCTTGTCACACCCTCAAAATCCACAAACGGAGTTTTACCGTCAGAAGGTGTGAACTAACAGGATCGGAATCATCAGTTATAATCAAACCATAAAATAAAGTTTCAAAACCATGAAAACGTTTACGAGTAATTAAATGCAGAAGCGTAAAAACCTTTAACCAAAAGTTGCGTCACGCAGGACGACTTAAAACCAAAGATAACCGTTAAAAATAAGTTTGCATAACAAAAGCGTTTTCAATCAATGCATGTTCCTAAACCGCGCGCCCGCCTCGGCTACCTGAGAATAACATACTAAAAGTGTCAACACAAGGTTGGTGAGTTCACAAGTTATATAAAAATAAATGTTTAGCGTTTGCGTTCAGCGTTTTGCGTTACAGCGTTTTGTGTTACAGCGTTTTGCGTTACAGCGTTTTGTAAATTATATATCTATAGGTAGCTAGCCTATAAAGCAAGTATTACTAAGTGTTCGACACCGAAGCTGACTGTTTATCAATTTGCCTTGCCACCAGGTCATCCAGACCATGGTATGTGTTAGCCAAGATTACACCCGCTCGACCTCCAGTCGAGTTTAGCGTTGGGTGGGGTTTGTCAAACCCAGTAGTACTACTCAACAATGACTCGCTATTCCAAATATTAACCGGTTCGATGTTATGAAGGACTTTTGTTATTGCGTTTGCCACTTAGTCTTTACAAGTGATATATAATCTATATTAACAAAATCTCAAATGCGTTTCGGAGTATGTTATCTCCCCCAAGTGAAAAGCGTTCAAAACAGTTTAAAAGGGGAAAGTGAAACTCACTGTTTGCGAAGAAATTCCCAAATTAAATCACCAAGATGCGCGTCACAGAAAAACTCTCTCTAGCGTTCTAAAACAACAAAGAGATTTTTCTAAGTGTCGGAATATTATCGAGTCTCTAGACCCGGCACATATTACCTATGCACATAACATGTTTCGTGTTTCGTTTGTGAATCGTGTGTGACTTAAACAAATGTTTTTGTGATACATTACATGTGTAAGCAATCATATACGTGTCATGTATTCATAAAGCACATCACTAGCAATTACTCCCCGTAAGGGCATTTTGGTCAAATCATGACAATTAACTAGCCATTATTCCCCATAAAGGCAATTTGGTCAAATTATGACAATCAATTAGCAATTATTCCCCGCAAGGGTAATTTGGTCAAAACATAACAATTATATAGCAAGTATCATGTTTCATGCGTTTTCACAAAACTCAGCAGCTAGTTTCACCGACACAGAAATTCTACTTAAAAGATTGTACTATTCCACAGATCATAGCATGTCAATTAATTTACCAAAACTCATCACAGAAGCATATATGTCTTAGGTTTCCAGAACATATTTTATTATATTTTTATTCCACATAGTTTTCTCACAATCATCAAATCATTACAGCAAACTCACAACAGTCAAATTCATGCGCAACAGAATGTTATTTGCAATTCCTGTTAAACGAAAAATCCAATAAATGCAAGACCACTTGGGTTAGGTTCCTAACTCAATAAGTCAACTTCCAGAAGTGGAACTAACCCAATTGGTCTCGTAGTTCATGAGATATAACATTTACAAAACAACCTAACAGCAGGTCTAACAGCTCAGCTTTGCACAACGTTTTTGTAAAATCATAAAAGTTAACCTTTACTTGTCCAAAAATTACAAATTTATACTCTATAGAAACTAGACTCAACCTAGTTTACTGTAGTACCAATAATCTCAACCAATTTTCACGTTTACACTTCGTTACAGTCACTTAAACACCAAATACACATTCTGTCCAGAAACTGTTTGCATCCAAACTCAACATATTAACTATCTATGAACTATCATGCATTCATATAACACTATAGACTCCATAAACACCATCCATGCACATCAATTACACATTACATACATGATTAGGGTTTTTGTTTGAACTCAAATCAAAGACACAACGATTAACGTGTAACAATATCAACACTAGTTATCAAATCATTATCCAATCAACAACAATCATATTAACTATACACACATACAAAATCGGCTCATTAGGGTTTTCAATTAACCCATTAAACATCAAAATCAAGTAATAAGGATGTATAGGATAATCAATTATACCTTCCTAGCACCCAATTCTTCAATCAAGGGCTTGATTTGATGGTTGTATGTGTGTGTGAAGGTGACGGCAGCCAAGGAGCAAGGGGGTGGGGTTTCCGATCGGCACTTGTGGGGGAAGAAGAATAATAGTTAGGGTTTGGTTAATGATGTATTTATAAACATAACATGTTACATTCAAGTCCCTCCACTTCTAAGTATTACTTTTCTAGCCTAACTAACTTGTTTACATCTTGAGTTAACGTATATAACCATGTTATCACATAACACATAAGTCTAACACATAATTATCACATAATTACTGTTTTGACGTTTTTCGTTTATTCATCAATTGTTTGCGTCAACTCGTTTGCGTTTCGGTGCAATTCCCGAAAGACTACACATGTAGTAAGTGTTAAGCGTCATTTAAACCCTAGTTTAAATGTAATGAAGTGTGCGTTATATATTCAATGATCTTAAGTTTGAATTGACGGAGTTGAGTTAACGGAGTTAACCTGGAATTGACGATTGTCACAAGTCTAATTCGTTATACCTTCATAACGAATTAGACTCCATTCTTGTTGCTATATGATTCTGGTATGATTTCACATTTCTCAATATCTTGTGTTTCGTATTACTTGTCTTATTTATAAGATGAATTTTATGACTTGGTATTGGTTTATCGACTTAAACTTAATCTGTTATTAAAAAATTCCATTTGTAATAGATTCAATTTTTTCCCTAAAAATTTAATAACAGAAATAGGGATAGAATACCAACACAAGTCCTAAAATTTGTTATACTAATATTTAAGTGCAAGATAAGATGATTCAGGTTTCACTCAAAACAAGAGCCCATCCACCTGAACCATATGATTGTTCAAAACATGAAATAAAACATAGTTTGGGCTTCATTCTGAACCAGGATTCCTCCACCCAGACCATTATCCTAAGCATATTATATTGTTCATACATAACCAAAACACAAATTGTTCAAACAAACCGGAAACACATCAAATTAACCCGGAAACCAGGTTCAAACCTTCTCACCATCACCATGATCACCCTACATATTCTCCACTTCCGCCACCTCATGGCCCTCGTCTCCTTCATCGCTTCACTAACACCTGTCTCCTTCGTCGCTTCTGAAGTACTTGGAACCTCAGCTTCTTCCACCTTTTCAACCTCAGCATCTTCAGCTTCTTTGCCCAAGCTGCTCCAGGAATCCATCAAATAGCTCTTTGCCCTCACCTCCTATGACATCTTGAGCATTGACTCCAGGATACTTGTAGCTGCAGACTTCTTGGCTTCTTCAAAAAAACTCGGCTTTCTCCAACTCGAATGAAGCTTTAAGATCCACAATCTCTTTTTCCTTCTTCTTGTGAAGCTTGATCCTTGTGTCTACTGCCTGTTGGAGTTCTGCAATCTTGCCTTCAGCTTCTTTCAGAGCCAATTCAGCATCATCTTGGAGCCTTTGTGGTAATTCTCAATCCCCTGTTATCCTCATGACTAACATAAATTTTTGTAGGATATTATTTTCAGGATAAATCAAGAAACTTACCGTTCCAAGAAGATTGGCAAGAGCTTGCAATTTCTCCCCAATTTCAGCAGTGGTCATGCCAACAAAAGGCTCCGTCTCGGCTGAAGTAGTGGCCTTCCTTTTCTTCTGGGCAGCACTCTTTTGGCGAGTAGTTGGAATCCTTGGCTATGGGGAAAGAGTTTTGGAGTGCTCTTGCTTCACCATGGTTTTGTCTTCAATAAAGTCATCCAAATCTATTAAGATGAAAGAAGATTTTGGCTTTGGTATCTCTACACAAAATTTTACCAAGTTATTCTCAAGAAAGTGAAATCCTAAGAATTCTACGAAATACCCAAGACACTCACCTGAAGACATACTTTCAAGAGATTTCGAAGCAGTCGTGCTTGTTTCCCCTATTTCTTCTTCAAACCGAAATTCCCTTTCTTATGCCGGAATTTTGAACAACGCCTTGAGCCTTCGATTCGTGTCTTTCCTGTACCTTATCAAATCCTCAAACACAACTACAAAAAAGAAACCGTATTAATATAAACCGTTTGCAAAAGAAATTCTATCCTAAGGATTTACTACCCTTGTGAACCCATTAAACAGGCAAGTTTACTCCATCAGGAATAGAGTCACGACGAACGAAAAAGAATTTTTTCTTCTAATCGTGATCACTACTAGAAACCTTGGGGACCATGTAAAGGTGGCTGGATTTGGATTGAAGGCAATAGCGGTGAGATCCATGTGTACGGAGGTTGTAGGTTGCGGCTATCTCAGGGATTCCTATGGACAGTTCATGGGTTCTATTCAGGAGATCTATTGTAGACAGGACTCTCCACACCATTGTCATGACTTGAGAGTAAGAGAGCCCGGTAATATCGAAGAACCCCTTAATGAGCAGAGATAATGGATACGAAAGGCCAATCGAAAAGGGATAATAAAAAAAGCAAACCCAGGTTTTGGACGAAAAGTCAACTTTGGCTTTGGGGTCGAAGGGTCTGATAACGGCCTTGGTAGGTAATAGGCCGGAATCTTTGAGAAACCGAATATCGAGATCGTTGAAAAGACACCGATCCTCATCAGTGGCGGGGATGTGACCCTGATCGAAAAAATCCTCAGAGGTTTTGAAAGAATAAGGATTGAGCAATCGAGGGGTTCTTTTTCTCATTATCGTTCGAATAAAAAAAAGAAGTTTTAGAAATTTAAAAAGATGAAGAAGAAAGAAACTGACCTGGATATCAAGCGAAGGAGAGAGTATTGTGGTTTAGAAATTTGGAAATGGATTAATTATAACCTAAAAGGAAGGTTATAGGGTTTCGTCAATTGGGGGCAATTGTTGGGGGCAATTGTTGGGAGTGGAATTTTTATCCTCAGGATTGATCATAATTGAAGTATTTCAACCTATCATGCCGACGCAAATATTCTAAGGATTATATTTAACTAATTCAATAATCCTTTATTATTTTTTGTTTGTTTTGCAGATAAGTCCACGTGTTTAATATGCTAATATGAACGTGGGTTTGCAACGGCTACTGCTGAAACTTCGTCAACTCAAACGTGGGAAGCAACGGATCATGGAACACTTAGTCCAGGGTTTATTCCGGATTTCTCGGAATTTCAGTTGTACTCTTTGTTATTTAAACGAGCTGATAAGATCGATTAGAACACACATTTCACTGCTTTAGCTACTAGCACTCATTGTAATACTTAGCATACGATCATTTATCAGCTCCACCAGTTGTAATCACCTTTTTGTTATTAATAAAAGAGACGGTGATAGTTTTCACCGTCCGGGGTTTTTTTGTGCCGGACATCCACATGATCAAGGGCTTTTTCCTTCAAAATCAAATCATTGTGTTCACTTTGTTTTCATTCAAGCATCTACCTCACGTACTAATTTGAAGAAAGATTACTTTGTTAATTTTTGACAGAAACAGTGTGTGTAAATTTCACCGATTTAAACAAGGCATGCCCCAAGGATCATTTCCATTACCACATATAGACTCTATGGTGGATGCAACAACAGGACATGAGATGCTTATCTTCATGGATGCTTCCTCTGGATTTTAGCAAATTCAGATGGAACCATCTCATCAGGAAGACACAACATTCATGACTCCTACTTGAATATATTGCTATATTGCCATGCCTTTTGGACTAAGAAATGCAGGTGCAACTTATCATCGTTTAGTCAACATGATGTTTAAAGACCAGCTAGGGAAGACCACGGAAGTCTATATAGACGGCATGATATTCAAATCCATGAAGGCTGAGGATCATCTTAGAGACTTGGAAGAATCCTTCAATATCCTTGATCAGTATAACATGAAACTCAATCCATCTAAATGCCATTTTAGTGTTAATGCGGGAAAGTTCCTAGGTTATATGGTCACTAAGAGGGGTATAGAGGCTAGTCCGGAACAAATACAAGCCATCATCAACCTAAAGTCACCCGTGAATGCAAAGGATGTACAAAGGTTGACTGGAAGAATTGCAGCCAACCGGACTCCAAATGCACGTGGTCAAAGAGATGGGTACGACTAGTGGGAAGAGTGGTAGATTTATAGGACATTTTGTTATTTGTTATTTTGGTTTATATTGAGCTTATGATCAATTAGGTCACTCACTTGTAACTTCACGTTCATAGAAACTATTCAGAACTCTCTCTCTAGCAGTTCACACACACATAGAATTCATTGTATCGTTGATCATAATCTCCTCTATTGTAATCCGATTTCTTAATTAATATAGTGGTGATAGACAATTGTTGTCACCCGAGGTTTTTATGCCGGTGATCCTATAAAGATTAAGGGCTTTTATGGTTTCATTCTCTGATTTGGATTCTTTGAGGTTTCAAAATTAATATAGTGGTGATAGACAATTGTTGTCACCTACGGACATAATGGATTTCTAGGTATAAAGTGATGATAAAAAGGCCATCATGGTGAGGTTTCAAAATATTTTCTTTATCTTATTTTCTACGGGTTATTACTTTATTCATTACTTGGAGTCGTTTTTCTGGTCGGTATGGTTTCATTCTCTGATTTGGACTCTTTTGCGTGTCTTTTGACTGTAGAATAGGAAGTTCCACATATGTCAGAATCACCAAATACAAGGTTAACTATTCTTGTATTTGGTGGAGGAGATGGTGCCCTTTTGGTGGAATTGTTGTCAATTTGCACTTTGTTCCCTTTTATTCCCAAGAGATCCTTTTAGTTTCCTTTGCTCAAGAGATGTCTTGTTTCCTTCCTCAGAGTGTCGCCATTTTTAGTTGTGTGGACAAAGTCTTCGTGATAGTCATGCCAATTATATTGATCTCTCCAGGATGTGGCTTTGTCGTTCTTTCTTGACCATCGAGCCTTATCTCCAAGATCTTGCATAACAAGCATTAGTCTAGACGTATAAATAGAAAAACAATAATCGCTAATCCTTAGATATTCTTCTTCCTCATCATCTTCGTCCTGCATATAGTTAATTTTATGGTTACTGGGTTTAGTGCACGACTTTGACTTGTATGATTGTTTGGATGACGATTCTGATTTTTTATTAGCGCGATCGTAGCTGGGTGTTAATGCATTGATCCTTTCCTGAATACTTTGTTTTTTAGCCTTATGAATCGTAGAACTCGAGTTCTGATTTCTTCTAAGTTCCTGAAAGGATTCATAATAAGGTAATAAAACGGAGAACGTTTTATTTAATCCTATTTTGAAGGTTTAGACCATTGTGGCCATGTCAATATTTGGTATGTCCAACGCTTCCCTACTAAACCTGCCAACTTAATATCTTATAAATTCTTCATGTTTCCGTGTTATAAAATATAAATCGTAAGTTATTTTCTCAAATGACTTGCTACATGAAATCTGGTTATTAAAGAAATTAAGTAAATAAGCAAAAGGAGTAATAAAAATAGGAGGGGCACTTAGTAGCTATTTTAAGATTGATCCTGTAAGAGTTGATCCAAAGCCCTTGCATAAGTATGCTTCCTTTATATCAATAAATATGGGTATGATTTCCATCTTTTCTCTATATTGAGCAACATGTTCTTCATGATCTGTTGTTTCGTCATAGAGCTTCATGTTGTGCCTTTGGAAGCGTTTTGGGATTTCAGCATTACATATTGATGAGGCAAACCTGGATACCTTCGTACTTGAAGTGGTCACCTCTGTTATAGGTTGAACTATGCCGGGTATGCTAGAAATTATGTTCTTCAACTTTTTAGGGGGTGTTTGTTTACCACTTAATTGTATGATTCAGATGCTAACACCTGAATCACTCAGACATACAAGTGTTTGGCTCCTTAAAAAAATGAATCTGAATGAAACATTGAAACTCTGATTCGGTCAGATGAAAATGGAGTCTGAATGAAAAATAGGACAAAATTAACGCCTCAATATGCAACGTTCCTTCTCATCTGGATACCTCCCAATTGACGGTGCTCTCCTTCCCAATCAATCAACCTTTCTCATCTGCGATCCCTCCCAACCCTCAACCAAGGTAATTTTGTTATACAATAGCAGCGGAAGGAAACTTTATTTCCGAAATTGATGGTTCATTATTTGTTTTCCTGTCTGCTCATTAAGGTGTTGGTGTGTTTATATTTTATAACATGGACCATAGATTGATAGGATTTGGTCATAATTGTTAAGAGATTAGGGCTCAATTCTAGAGATTAGGGCTTGAATGGTGAAATAAAATTGAATTGTTTAATAACACATATAATGAGTTCTGGATAGGGGTGTTTGCGGTCAGTGGCGGAGCCGGATTATTTTTTCAATAGGTTCGGTATTTTTTGGTGCGTAGATTTATAACCGGAGGTGAGAATTTTTTGGTTGGGTTGGATCACCTGGTTATTTTGGGTTTTATAGTGTATAATTGGCCATCTAAAGTTACCTTATAAACACTAGAGAAAATAAATCTAACTGACAAAAGGGTTTTTTTTCCATAGTGGAAAGTTGAGATCTAATCATCAATCTCATGTTAAGGGAATGAAGTATATAAACCAACCAACATCACCATTTGATCATCCAATTTCATGCCTTGTGTACCAGATATAAACTTCTAATGTTGGACACACCAAGTACTAATAGTTGTAGTATACAAATTGAAATGAAAATATACTTATCTAATTCTATTGTATTATAAATGGTTTGATTATGACATAAACAAAATCTTGATTTGGTCCAGTTGATAAATAACAAATATTTAACACTAAATTGTTGGTAACTGTTATATAGCTTCATTGTATTTTATTTGAGGCTCCACTTAATTCTCACTTTATATCAATAAATTTGTACACGATCTGTGAAGTGACCCAGCCAACTCTAGCCCAGTCGAAACATCATATTTTGCATCAAATTTTATATAATCAACATAATTATACCTCAAATTTTGCAAAAAGAAAGTTATTTATGAAGTTGGTTCTGATTACTCATGTCAATCATGCAAAAAAAACTCAAGCTGAGTGTAATTTGAGGTTTGTGAAACTGTGATTATTAAGTTTTGGTTTTGGTTTTTTGATGGTCCAGGTTATAAGCGAGTGCGGTGGGAAGGGTAGGTGGGTTTCAAGGGCATCTGAACAACCTGTGTCTTTTTCATTTTTTACACTCAATGTTTCTAATTGTGCAGAAAATAAGTTACAGCAAAAAAGTCAAATTAACTTGCAGAACAAAAGGAAGAATTCACGTCACATAAAGACAAGTTTTCAGGTGAAAATTAAGTTACTAACATTGATTATCAACATTGATATTTTAGCTGCAAATTCATATTACCTTTTATAGTTTGCTCCTGTACTATTTTAGAAGTGTTCGTTATATCCGTAGATTCATGTGTTCGTGTTGTTGATGGCCTTGATTTAGTTCACAAGTTCAAATGTAATATTTACAAAGTTTTGTTATTGATTTATATAACTTGTATGCATTTATAAAATAAAGTAAAAAAATATTTGGACTAAAGGTGTTTTTGGTTCAACCCAACCCGTTTAGACATGTACAATTTAGCTTGACCATTATCGTGGATTTCTTCAATTTGTCTATGATGATATTTTAGTTTGATCCCTTTATTTTTATATATTTATTTATTTATTGTCATTTTATTTTATAAAAGTCTAGTTTTGGCTTTTGGTAGCAAATGGGTTGGTGAAAGATGGTGGCGTTTCCATCAAAACAATGGTTACAAAAAATAAATTAGTTAAATGTTAAAACCGAAGCTTAATTTAGTTGTAAAGCATAAATTGTTAAGATCTACTAAGTGAATGGTTAATGTATAATTGTTTCTGAATTTTAAATTTTGGTATTGAAGTTTACTCGTGGGTTTTCTTTTTCTACCTTTTTCAGAAGAGTTAGAGGCTTTAAAAAAAGAGACTTTCTTACCAGTCCTCCGTTGTTTAATGGAGGATGATGTGGAAACATAATTTTTGCAAAGGAACAATGGTGTGTAAAAGAGATGGATGCAGGGGGTGTTTAAAGTTTCAAATTTGGATGTGGTTTTGAAACTAGTTATGACATTGATTTGTTTAACGATTGAAATTATGCACAATGTTTCACATGAACAATTGGCAAACAAATTGAAACAAGTAATGTGTTGCAAATTTTCGCCGCCACTACATCGCGCGAGTTCCTAGTAGTATGAGAGTATACACATAATGTCTCATAAAAGTAATCTAAATTATGAAAAGGATAAGAAACATAAAAATAAAGGTGTCCACTACACAATCTAAACATTAAAACATTCCAAGCGAGTTCATGATTATTAGGGCATGAATTTTACGCTGAGGATCCATTATTCTTAACTGTCTTATGGATGGATTATTCTTGAGATATGTTACAGGTTATGAAGGATCAGGGATCCTCGATATTACTTGCTTACTAATAATTGTGTCTGTATGGTGCTGTGTTTGATAGATATAACGGCTCCCGGACTTGGTCATCCTATTTAATCGCTACTGGACTAATCTCACACGTGGTCAAAGAGATGGAACGGCAAGTGGGAAGAGTGGCGTGATTATAGGAGATGTAGTTAGTTGTTATTTTTATATAACGAGTTATGATCAACTAGGTTTATTATGAATCACTAGCTCACATTCGTAAACACTGGCTCAGAATTCTCTGTAAATAGCAACACACACACTTAGATTCTTTGTATTCGTTGATCATAAACTCCACATTTGTAACCCGATTTTCACATTAATAAAGTGGTGAAATAAGATTTGTCATCACCTGAGGTTTTTATGCCTACGATCCTCTAAAGATCAAGGGCTTTTCCTCTTATAAATCTCTGTGTTCATCAATCTATTACATATACAATCATAAACACCAAGTCTCACAATTACGAATTTGGTTACATTATCCTCAGTTGATTTTTGACTAAAAACAATTTGGCGCCCACCGTGGGGCAATTGATGCTATAATCTAGAAAATAACCTATTAATATTCAACCTTTCATACCCATAATACTATCAATGGCCTCCCAACAATCTTCTGCTTCATCCATTATACCTTCATCAGTTTCTCACCCCGCAAAGAACCTTGCCACCGATGCCTCCCCCACTAGCAGCAGCTCCAAGGACCATAGCGGCTGGAAACAAGACACAACTACTAGTCTTCCAGAGCTCGAAAACCACTGCTGCCAATTCAGTGTTTAACTCTAACAACTATGTCTCTGCTATGTTTTCGTAGGTTAAAGCTTAAATGGAGCAGAAGAACAAGACTAACTAAAGGATCATTCGGGAAATAGAAGGCCTGAAGAGGACTAAGAGGCCAGCGGAGGATCAAACTCCCCTGATGACTAGGATGCCGGATTTCACCATTCCAGGGTCCTTGGCTCAACTTACTCGAGGATCATCCATCCTCCAACTGGGATCCATGAGTCAAAAAACTCAGGGATCCTCAGTTTTCTAACAAGGATCATCCATCCTTATTCCGGGGTCCATGGGTTAACAGGCTCAAGGATCCTCGATCTTTCAACAAGTATCATTTATCCTCCAATCATGGTCAATGGGTCAGCAGACTCAAGGATCCTTGATCTTTCTTCAAGGATCATCGATCCTTCAACTAGGATCCTCTGGGTTATGTTACCAAGGATCCTATAACTTCCAACCTCAAGGATCCTTCTTCCAGAATCAAGGATCCTCCGGAATTCAGCATCAGAGGTCTTCGGAGGTCCATGAAGAAGATATTATCCCCATGTAGACTATCGCATATGGTGGACCAAATTCTGTAGCAGACGCTTCTTACCTCAGCCATTCTTCTGGAATATCGACGTTCACACAACAAAGAGGTAACATGTATGATCCTATATCCTTAGATGCTAATCGTGGTTCCATGCAGGATGCATGTGTCAACCAAGCTATGGCTAAGGAACTGCAGAAACTTAAGGATATGATATCCAACATACCGGGGTAATCCGTCCAGCCCCTGAGATACCGGAAGGAAGCCACAAATTATCCAGATTTGCTCCACCAATCTGTGACGCAGAGATCCCGAAACGCTTTCAAACCTCCAACATGAAAGTGTATGATGGGACCACTGATCCTGAAGAGCATGTAGCCAAATAGAGGGAAAGGATGGAGATCAATCCAATTCCTAAGAGGCTCAAGGAGGTTTGTGTGTGCAAGGGTTTTGGATCCACACTATCGGGATCTGCTTTAAAATGGCTGCTAAGTCTTCCTCCCTTTTCTGTTACTTATTTTTCACATTTAGTAAACTTGTTCAACAGCCAATTTTCTTGCAGTAGGAAATTTGAGAAGTTAACTAGTGACTTATATACAGTTTTTCAACCCAATGACGAATCCATTAGGGATTTTGTCACGAGGTTTGGCAGGGAGGCCCTTGAAATCCCTAATCTCGACATGGCTACGGCTGTAGAAGCCTTCAAGATGGGGCTAAATAGGGGCTCCCCCTTTTTTGATGATCTTGTGATGACTCCTTGCAGGTCTTTAGATGATTTAAGGAACATAGCACTGAGGTTCATATGGCTGGAGTATGAAAAACGGATCCAAGAACGATTCGAGGCTCAAACGAAGCAAAAATAACCTGACAAGAATAAAGGATCCTCGTTTAGAAACAACAACTCGAAGCCGTACTCCAAATTCAACAACCGAAACGTCCAAGCAGTTGAAGAGGGAGATGATAATGAAGATTACCCCAGCATCTTAGAAAGCTGCTTCTTTGTGGATACTCATGGGTTGATTTGTGCCATGAAGGATCTATGAGAGAAGGTAAGGTGGCCTCGAAAGAACGACAAGTCAACGATCTTCAGAGACAAATCCAAATGGTGCGCGTTCCATGAGGATTTTGGCCATATGACGGACGATTGCATCGGTTTGAGGAGGGAAATAGGATGCCTCCTAAGCAAGGGCCATTTTAAGCAACTTTTGGGAAAAAAAAAAGTCAAGGATCCATGATCCTGAAGAGGTTCCTCAAAAAGCAACTCTGCCCCCACTAGATGCACATGTGATCAACTTAATCTCCCGAGGCTCAGATATATACGACACTTCTTTCTCTTTGTCAAAAAGGCACGCTAAATAAACCAAGTTGGGTAATGGAGAACGAACAGTCATATCCACCACTTTGACGACTAACAAAAGGATATTCTTCGATGAAGAAGATAAATCAAGCATTCAGGATCCACATCATGATGGTTTGATTGTAACTTTTGTTTATCGCTTACAATTATGTACCCAAGATCCTAGTTGATGGCGGAAGCTCGGTCAACATCATCCAACACGATGTCCTCCAGAAAATGAACACTCCAGACTCGGAGATCATCCCGAGGACGTCGGTGCTAGTTGGCTTCAGTGGCGAGACCAAGAAAACATTGGGGGACATCAAACTCCGAATATACATTGAAGGGTTAAACTCTTACAAAAAATTATGTGTTATTGATAAACTATCTTGTTGCAATGTTATTTTGGGCAGGCCCTGGTTACATGGAATGAAGGTCGTAGCCTCTACTTACCATAAGTGCATCAAACTGCCGACTCCTTGAGGAGTAGTAAGGATAGATGGTGACCAAGTAGAAGCCAAGAATTATTATTCATCATCCATGAAGCCAACAGCTAAACAGACGATAGCATATCAACCACATCAGTATCCTAGGAACGTTGTAGAGGCTCGGGAGCGACACATAAAAGAAGTATCCTTCGATCCCGAGGATCCAGATGTTAAAGTGTTCCTAGGATCCAGTATCCCTAATGAGATCGAGAAGGATATAATATCCTTCCTAAAGCGAAGAAAGTCCACGTTCTCCTTCCGACACTCAGACATGACAGGTATTTCTAAGGAGGTAATTACCCACAAATTATGACTTGATTTATATGTTAAACCCGTCCATCAGAAGCGAAGGAAATTCGCCCCTAAGAGGAATGCGATCATACAAGAACAAGTTGAAAAACTTCTTATGGCCGTTATGATTAGAGAGGTTAAGTATCCTCTATGGTTAGCTAATGTGGTTGTTTTTCCTAAAAATAATGGAAAGTGGAGGGTGTGTGTCGATTTTACTGATTTAAACAAGGCATGCCCCAAGAATCATTTCCCATTACCACATATAGACTCCATGGTGGATGCAACGACAGGACATTAGATGCTTACCTTTATGGATGCTTCCTCTAGATTTCAACAAATTTAGATGGAACCATCTGATCAAGAGGATACATCATTCATGAGTCTTACTGGCATATACTGTTATATTTCTATGACGTTCGGACTAAGAATGCAGGGGAAACATATCAAAGATTGGTCAACATGATGTTCAAGGATCAGTTAGGCAAGACCATGGAAGTGTACAAAGATGACATGGTGGTGAAGTCGAAGAGAGCAGAAGATCACCTTAGAGATCTTGAAGAAGCATTCAATATCCTGGATCAGTACAATGTGAAACTGAACCTGTCAAAATGCCATTTTGGTGTTAAAGCTGGGAAATTTCTAGGATTCATGGTGACCAAGAGAGGAATAGAAGCGAGCGCCGAACAGATAGAAGCTATCATGAATTTGAAGTCTCATGTGAATTCTAAGGATGTCCAAAGACTGACAGGAAGAATAGCTACACTCAACAGATTCATTTCCAGTTCCTCGGAGAAGTGCATAAGATTTCTATGATATACTGAGGAAGAATAAAAAGTTTGAATGGACTCAAAAACATGAGGATGCACTAAAGGCTCTTAAGGGTTACCTATCCACAACGTCGGCTTTGATGAAGCCAATTGATGGTGAGCCACCGTCTCTATACTTAGCCGTATCAGGTAATGCAGTCACATCTGTTCTGGCAAAGGATCACGAAGGACAATAACACCCGGTATATTATGTAAGTAAAAGCCTCTTAGATGCAGAGTCCAGGTATTCTCACCTTGGAAAATTAATTCTTGCTTTGATTATGGCCTTAACCAAGTTGAGAAACAATTTTGAAACACATACTATTATTTTGAGAACTAATTATCCTGTCAAGAATGTACTTAGAAAACCAGAATTGTCAGGAAGGATGACCAAGTGGGCTGTGAATCTAAGTGCATATGATATTCAGTATGAGCTCAGAACAGCCTTAAGTCTCAAGCGCTTACAGACTTTGTGGGTGATTTCAATAGTGACATGAAGAAGGAAGCTGACCTAGAGGGTCAACAGCTGGAAGAAACCAAGGATCCTTGGATTCTCTTCACAGATGGAGCATCCAACATAAGAGGAACAGGATTAGGTATCCTACTGAAATCGCCACAGGGGGACATAATACTCCGATCCATTGCATGTGCATTTCTGGCCACCAACAATAAGGCAGAATACGAACCACTTATCGCATGTTTACTTTTAGCCAAACAGATGAGGATCAAGTATCTTCAAGTTTATATAGATTTTTTACTTATAACTAACCACTTAAACGGCTCTTATACCATGAAAGGTGAGAATGTGATCATGTATTTAGAAATTGTGAAGGTATTAGCAAAATATTTTGAGTCGTTTAGTATCATGCAGGTACCAACAGAAGAAAATGCTGGGGCAGATGCCTTAGCAAACTTAGCATCATCATTGAAGATCCCAGATGATGTAAAGGTACCTATCATTCATATATTGTCTCCGGCAATTGGAGAACATGAAGTTGTGGAGGAAACATCGGATTGAACAAAAAACTTTAGGATCCTTCATCCTTTCAAAAAGCAGGATCTTGGGTCCTTCCAATTAAGAAGTTCCTTCAAGATGGAGAAATCCCTACATGGGAAAATCCTAATCAGATTGAAGGTATCACAATTCATTACTTTACAAGATATTGTATTTAAAAAATCTCTTGCAGGTCCCTATTTGAGATACATCGAGGATCCTGAAATAAAAGAGGTACTCCAAGACATCCACGAAGGAGATTGCGGCAACCACACAGGAGGAAGAGCATTATTCTCTAGGATACTTAGGACTGGATACTTCTGGCCAACAATGAAGAAGGATGCAATGGAGTACTCAATGAAGTGTGATGCTTGTCAAAGGCATGCAAACATCCTTTATAAGCCAACAGAACCAATGTATCCTATATCCTCTTCATGGCCTTTCATGTAATGGGGAATGAATATTCTTGGCAAGTTGCCAAAGGCACCAGGCGGAAAGGTCTTTATCCTTGCTATGACAGACTACTTCTCTAAAGGGATTGAAGCAGAAGCATTCATACAAGTCTGAGAAAGGGAAGTTATATCCTTCATTAAAAGGAACATTATAACTAGATTTGGTATCCCATCTGAAATTGTTTGTGATAATGGATCCCAGTTTTTTGGGAAAAGAACTACTAACTTTTGTGACAGTTGGGGAATCAAGATGATTACTTCCACGCCGGTTCATCCTCAAGCTAACGGCCAAGCAGAATCAAGAAACAAGATAATCATCAACAACTTGAAGAAGAAACTAGGATCCAAGAAAGGCAAGTGGGCTGAGGAACTTCCTTATGTTCTTTGGGCTGATAGAACAACACTAAAGAATGCAACAGGCCAAACACCCTTCTCATTGGTGTTTGGACCAGAAGCAGTAATCCCTATTGAGATGGTGGTTCCTACAGCCAGAACAAGCATCCGTGATCCTGAGGCTAATAAAGAAATCTTTCTCGAAGATTTTGATACCATTGAAGAGCTGAGAGATCTAGCCAAGATCAGGATGGCGGCATATCAACAATGGGTAGCTGGGGCATACAACAAAAGTATAAGGATTAGAAGATTTCAAGAAGGAGATTTGATCTTGAGGAAAGCCTTCCAAAACACAACCAATCCGGCAGATGGGAAGCTATCACCTAAGTGGGAAGGTCCTTATCTGATCGAGTCGGAGGCAGGAAATGGGGCATATTATTTGCTCACTATAGAAGGCAATAGGTTACCAATAGCATGAAATGCTATCCATCTTAAGAAGTACTTTTTCTAATTAGTATCCAGTATCCTCCGAAGATAGAGTATCCTTAAAGGATCAAAGATCCTAAAATTGGTAATATCTATCTGATCACTTATTCTTTTGAATTCCTTATTGATTTAAGGACAATATATTTTTAACGTTTATTTTTTCCAAGTTATAAATAACAATGCAGGATACTAGTAAAAGATTCAATGATCAAGAGGTTGGCCACCTCTCATTCACATTTAAGGTATTTTACTATTTCCCTTGGCCTAGCCCACGATTAAGGTATGATCCCTGATGGTCATATCTTCCAAGGTTTAAAGGTTTTCACCTTTCTTATAAATTAGAGTTTCTACACTCTTTCCTGAGCGCATGTTATTCAACGTATAGTGTGGGGTACCGGGACCAGTACACGCTTAGTGGCTGACAATTTTGTTGTCTTTTGCTATATGGAGGATCCTACGATTTATGGTAGACGTACCATACCACCGGTTTATAACATTTTCATTTTATCTCATGTTTAGGCTAAATCCTGGTTTGGGCGAGTCTCCAGTTAACATCCGTATTATTGGGCTTGTCCCCAGTTTTTGGGCTTGTCCCCAGTTGCACGGGCTTGTCTCTAGATTATTTTATGGGGTTGTCCCAGTTTGATGGGTCTAATCCCAATTGATCTTATAAGTTATTTGCAACAGATGTCCTAAGTTCAACTAAGAGGATCAATACTTATGGATTCAAGATCCTTCATTTATTTTTACAAGGATCACAGAAGGACCACTACTTACGGTAACTTAGGTCTAATCAGACCTTATGGTATGATTTCTACCTATCAACTTACATTTATTTGGTTAAGATCTTTGTAAACTCTACTATTTAAGGATATAACAATCTTAGTTTAATTTTTCAGGGATATTCTATCCTAAAATTTTTACTCAAAGATATTTCTTAGAAACCATGCAAATGTAGGAAGATGCAAGCTTAATAAACTCTATGAAAGTTTTTATCTCCCCCTTTTCTTGACAAATTCAGCAAGGTCTTGAATAATCTTCAAAGTTCATAAACAAATTCCTCCTTAAATTACCCGCGGGCTCCCCCTCGGCCAATTGAAATGCGTAAAATGTCGGCCGGAAAATATATTACCAAAAGTTGAGAGAAGAGTACCAAATACATTAGGAACATCCTAGAAAAATTTCGATTAAAAAATTTTTTCCCGATTTTTCCGCCAAAAAATCATCGAAAATTTTTGTAAAATAAATAGTATCGCCAAAATTTTCAAGAATGAAATCTCAATCACGAGAAGTATTCAGGAAAAAATTTGCGCAAGAAAAATTTTCCCGCCATATAACTTTTTTTATCGAATTGCCTCTCAATTCGTTATAAATATCCACTACATTCGTTAACTTAGTTCGTGCTCTCCCTTCGTTAACTTAGTTCGTTATAACAGTTACACGAATGGCCTCCCATTCGTTAAAATTTCCACTTCGTCATCCACATTAACGAATTAGCTTTTTCGTTACCATTAGCTTAACAAAGTACCTTAATTCGTTATCATTAACTTAACGAATTACCATGACGAATTAAATTAACGAGTCTCCTTAACGAATTACCATAATTCGTTATCATTAATTGAACGAATTACCATGAAGAATTAACTCAACGAATCTCCTTAACGAATTACATTAATTCGTTATAAATTATCATCTTAGTTCGTTAAATTCCCATAACGAAATAGCTACAGTAGATTCGTTAAACCTCCATAACGAATCATCTACAGTAACATAATGAATTAGGTAGTTGGATCTGAACTGTTCACCGAAAAAATGTAATTCGCCAGAAAAATCAGTTAAAGTGGCCGGTAAAACCCAGATCTAGCAGGAATCTGCAAATTTGAACTCCATCCATGGCAGATTCATCAAAACCACATAATTATCCATGAAAGTCTACCCGAACACTCGGATTTTAATACCGATCACGAATCTAACAACCAATTAACTTAACATACACTCAATCATCATAAACCGAATCAAACCATAACATGCTCTTCCATGGTGAATTACTCAATTCACCATAAATTAACACCAAATTACACAGGAAGATTCGTATTACTAAAAAATACGAATCTACCTTCAATTTCACCAATAACACACTAATTTACTCCAGATCTGACCAAAACCCGATGAACACGAAGAACACAAATTTCGTTCAGATCTATAACTTAAACCGATGCATCGAGAGCAGCTGTATGCTCTTATACCAATTGAGAGAACCTACCGAGGATCTAGCCGCGTTGATACATTGATTATACAATACTAACATGAAATCGATCAATACTTTAAATACATACTTTTTGATAAATATGGAAGAATACATTATGAGGTGGAATAATTTATGGAGAGCAAATAACTTAGACTATGTACATTCTAAAATATTAGCATGAGCAACCTATATATAGGACCATATGTTCCAGTTCGTTATGTTAAGTCTAATTCGTTATACCTTCATAACGAATTAGACTCCATTCTGGTTGCTATATGATTCTGGTATGATTTCACATTTCTCTATATCTTGCTATATGATTCTGGTTTGATTTCACATTTCTCAATATCTTGTGTTTCGTATTACTTGTCTTATTTATAAGATGAATTTTATGACTTGGTATTGGTTTATCGACTTAAACTTAATCTGTTATTAAAAAATTCCATTTCTAATAGATTCAATTTTTTCCCTAAAAATTTAATAACAGAAACAGGGATAGAATACCAACACAAGTCATAAAAATTTGTTATACTAATATTTAAGTGCAAGATAAGATGATTCAGGTTTCACTCAAAACAAGAGCCCATCCACCTGAACCATATGATTGTTCAAAACATGAAATAAAATATAGTTTGGGCTTCATCCTGAACCAGGATTCCTCCACCCAGACCATTATCCTAAGCATATTATATTGTTCATACATAACCAAAACACAAATTGTTCAAACAAACCGGAAACACATCAAATTAACCCGGAAACCAGGTTCAAACCTTCTCACCATCACCATGATTACCCTACATATTCTCCACTTCCACCACCTCATTGGCCCTCGTCTTCTTCATCGCTTCACTAACACCTGTCTCCTTCGTCGCTTCTGAAGTACTTGGAACCTCAGCTTCTTCCACCTTTTCAACCCTCAGCATCTTCAGCTTCTTTGCCCAAGCTGCTCCAGGAATCCATCAAATAGCTCTTTGCCCTCACCTCCTATGACATCTTGAGCATTGACTCCAGGATACTTGTAGCTGCAGACTTCTTGGCTTCTTCAATAAACTCGGCTTTCTCCAACTCGAATGAAGCTTTAAGATCCACAATCTCTTTTTCCTTCTTCTTGTGAAGCTTGATCCTTGTGTCTACTGCCTGTTGGAGTTCTGCAATCTTTCCTTCAGCTTCTTTCAGTGCCAATTCAGCGTCATCTTGGAGCCTTTTGTGGTAATTCCCAATCCCCTGTTATCCTCAAGATTAACATAAATTTTTGTAGGATATTATTTTTAGGATAAATCAAGAAACTTACCGTTCCAAGAAGATTGGCAAGATCTTGCAATTTCACCCCAATTTCAGCAGTGGTCATGCCAAAAAAGGGTGTTGAGTCAAGATTTGACACAAAATTGATCAGATAAAGATTGGAATCTTCTCAACCTCCTCAGAATTCGCTAAGTATGGATCCGGGTACACCTCAGACCTCCGAGCATGCTTTTACTTAGCCGGGTACGATATTTTGTCTATCGGGCAGAATTATCTTCACTAAGTCTCCTTTAGTGAATATCCGAGCTGGGTTTGCAAACTAGTGCATTACCGGGTATGGTTCACTAATATATGCAAGTCCGGGAAAGGATCACTTTATCAAGCAGGTTTGTTCTTCATAGCCAAGTAAAGTTCATTTCCGAGTAAGCTTTAGGCTAACCAAGCTCAAGAAACCAAGTATTTGGAGATCGGGCAAGTTATTCATTAATAAAGATGGTCCAGGTATGCCTAGTGTTTAATGAAGTATTACAAGTATCATCGGGCATGATTCAACTCTAGCAAGGTAAAGTGCCTCCAAGCACACTTTGCTAATAAGCTTATTCCAGGCAAGGAATTGATAGGACCATTGAAGAACAAGGTTGCTCGTAAGGGTTTGTCGGGCAAAGTCTGATATAGCCAAGAAGATTGAAGTCTACCCGGTGAGTATTTTACTTGGTAAAATACTCTTCAAGTAAAGTCTACCCGGAAACTGATCCCGAGCACACTTCTATGTTACCAAGTTATGAAGGATGGCCGAGCATACTCGGAAAGACAAGATTGATGCAAAGCCTACCCGTAAGACTTGTTTTACACTTAGAATATTTCTGAATATGTAATTTGAATATGTATTATCGGATAGGGTTTCTAGAAGGAATGACAGCTGTCCACAGGTGTCAGACCTATATAAGGAATAATTAGGGCACACCTGGGCAGATATACATAACACGGAAATTAACACAGAGAGGAAGCCTGACACATTTATTGAGAGAGAATATTGTGTGACGGCTGTCTTAGGATTCCTACAAAAACCCTAAATCGATTATCCAATTTATATGAGTAACTTTATATGAATGGAAATCTTTTAAGTGAATCCTGTCTGTATTAGTTACCTTTGAATACTTATTTAGCAACCATATGTTTGTTATTGATTCCGCCTTCAACAAACGGTAATCTTTCTAAATATAGCAACCCGTCATTAACTCTCTTGTCGACACATTTACATGTGTGAGTTATGACATGATTTAAGTAAGATCCATCTGAAAATCAGGGACCTGACAAGTGGTATCAGAGCTTGTTGCTGCTATTTTGGAAAGATTTGTGTTGCTGATTGAAGATTTGAAGAAAGATGACGTAAGCAGACCACTGTTCCATTGATTTGTGACGTCAGAATTTATGTTCTTCATTTTTCTTCCAGATCTACAATCTACTGGTGTTTTCTCTTCCTTATTTCAATTAATTCTTTAATCTTTATATCTAAATCTTGCTCTAATCATATCAGACACATCAGATCTGAACAACTTGTTTTTCAGATCTGATTATTTTTAAACTTTGCTTTTTACTAAGAAACTAATTTTAAGTCTTTGAAAATGTATGGATATGAGGAACAAGAGGTGTCTACTAACAAGATACCAAGATTGTATGGACAGGAAAACTTTACCAAGTGGAAAGTGCTTTTTGAGGCAGCAGTGTGCTACAATGATGTTGATATGTGGAACTCCTTCAAGAATGGTCCACAAGCTGCTGCTGAAGATGGTGCAAATACAGCTGGAACTGCAGCTCTAAGAGAAAGAATGAGAAAGGTGGATGACAGGGCCTTAGCTTTGATTAAGCTGCGACTGTCTTAGGAGATTTTAACCAAGGTGGCACATCACACAACTGCCAAACAAATGTATGATGCCATCCTTGAGATATATGAGGGGAATACTGAGCTGAAGAACATAAAGAAGCAAAGATTAAAGCAACAGTTGGAAAGGTTCAAGTATAAGGAAGGAGAAAGGTTGAAATCAATACTAGACTGCTTTCTAGGTATTGTGAATGAGTTGAGGAGAACTGACTATGTCATGACAGACTTTGATTTAAACACAAAGTTATTGCTTGCAAGTTCATCCTTCAGAAGCACAATTTCAATGAATTGAAATTGGATGATGTAATATGCTTTCTTCAAGCTGCAGAGCTTGAAATGATTGAGAATGAAATGATTAAGGAAGAAAGACCCTGCTTCAATGTCTCAATTGCATTGATTGCACCAATGGGTAACCTGAATACCAAGAATCAACAGCAAATTCCCATTATTGAAGAACCAGTTGAGCACAATGTTGATACTCCAAAATCTTTCATTAGAAGTAGCACAAGTAATCAAGGAAATCAGCAGAGGTTCAATGTGCAGCTGATTGATGACACTGACTCTGCCTCTATGGCAAGTGGGAATGTTCCTCACACTGGTGGTGGACATGGTCAAAACTGTGATACACAGGCATTGCTGTCTATGTTCACTGAATCATATAATGCATTTGTTGCAAAGAATTTGATTCACACAATTGTAGTACAAGATGATTTAGAGCAAATTGATGCAGATGATTTGGAAGACATGGATTTGAAATGGCAAGCTTCCATGTTGGTTTTGAGAAGTAAAAGGCTGTATAACATAACTGGTAGGTCACTATTTTCTGGTCCTAATGACAGGATTGGATTTGACAAGTCAAAAGCAATTTGCTACAATTGTTAGCAACCTGGTCATTTTGCAAGAGAATGAAATCAACCAAGAAACTTTCAGATGAATCAATTCCAGAATCAACAACCAAGAGGTCAGCAGCAATACCAACAAAATCAGCCAAGATTCAACAATAACAATTTCAATCCCAACAACAATTAAAATCCCAACTTCAATAACTTTCAGCCTCCAATGAACAATCAACAACAAAGAATGCAACAAAATCAAGGTTTTCAAATGAACAATAATCAGAACCTTCAGGCAGTTCAAAATATTCCAAACAACACTGTTTCAGTCAACCAAAATCAACAAAGAAACCAAGGAAATGTGGCAGTAACTACACAACATGAAGGTAACTTTGATTGGAGCAATCATGAAGAAGATATTGAAGAGGATATCAACAGAGCAAATGTGGCATTCATGGCCATAATTGAGAAAGAAACTGCATCTTCATCTCAGGACCAGTCCACTCCTCTGAATGAAATATGGTATATGGATAGTGGATGTTCTAGGCATATGACTTGTGACAAAAGATCACTTGTTAACTATGAAGAAAAGTATGAAGGACCTGTAGCATTTGGGAGTGATGAAAATGGTGGAAAGATTGTGGGGAAAGAAATCTTAACAAATGGAAAGGTTTCTTTTGATAATATCTTTCATGTTGAAGGTCTTCAATATAATCTGCTGAGTATATCACAAATGTGTGATAAGGGATACAAAGTCAGTTTTGATTATTCCCATTGTTTCATCCTAAAACCTGAGTTTGTCATTCCACCTGAAATGATTATGATGATGGCACCAAGAAATGGCAACTTGTATGAACTGAATATGAAAGAAGCTGTTTCAAGAGGGGGTGCATGTTTTGTTTCCAAAGCCACTGAAAATGAATCCAAATTGTGGCATAGGAAACTATGCCATGTGAACTTAAAAAACATGAATAGACTTGTCAAAGGTGAGAATGTCATAGGCTTACCTACAAGAGAGTTCAAATTGGAAGATCATTGTAATTCATGTCAAAAGGGAATACAGCACAAATCTACTCATAAGCCTAAGCTCATCAATTCAATTGTTCAAATACTTGAATTACTTCACATGGATCTCTTTGGTCATGTGAGTGTACCAAGTATAGGAAAGAAAAGATATTGTCTTGTGATCATTGGTGACTATTCAAGATACACTTGGGTTTATTTCCTAAGTACCAAAGATGAGACTGTAGAGTTGATTAAAGGTTGTGTTACAATGATTGAGAACAAGTTGAATAAGAAGGTTAAAATGATGAGAAGTGACAATGGTACTGAGTTCAAGAATGGAATTATGCAAGAATTTTGTGCAGAAAAGGGAATACTTCAACAATTCTCAGCTCCTAGAACTCCTGAACAAAATGGTGTTGCAGAAAGAAGAAATAGAACTTTGATAGAGGCTGCAAGAACCATGCTTGCAGATGCTAACCTACCTGTTACCTTTTGGGCTGAAGCAATAAACACTGCTTGCTATGTTTAGAATAGGGTGCTTGTAAACAAAAGGCATAACAAGACTCCATATGAAATATTCCACAACAGAAAGCCCTATATCAAGTTTTTCAAGTCCTTTGGATGTAAATGTTTTCTTTTGAACACTAGAGATTATTTAAACAAGTTTCAAACAAAGTCTCTAGATTGTTTCTTTGTTGGATATTCTACGTACTCAAAAGCTTACAGAGTATATGTGAAAGACCATTTGAGTGTTATAGAATCATCTGACATTATTTTTAATGAGAATCAATTCAATACAATTGATGGTGCAACATGGCTGTTTGATCATGAAAAGTTAATAAGGTCTTTCAAGATTTATCCTGAAGACTTTGATGATTCATTCTACAAGACCAGTGAAATTGAAGAGAAAAAGAAGAAACTACTGGACTTAGAAGAATTGTGGAAAAAAGTTGCTAGAAAAGAAAAGGAATATACCTTTGTGAAGAATTCCTCAAATAATACTATTGAACAAGTTCAAGAAGATAATCAAAATGTTCAGAATGATCAAGTTCAGAGTTAGGAAGACTTAAGCAACCAAGCAAGTGAAGAAGAAGCTGCATCTACTGCAAGATTTCAACATTTATTTGAAAGTTTGAACATTGGAAACAATGGTGCATCTACTTCAGGACAACATAATGATGAAGCACAAAAATTTCATGATGCAGAGGCTGATTTGATCATTGAAGAACCAGAAATCAATGAGTCAAATCTTGACACAACTGTGTCTACAGATATGATTGTTCAAACTCCTTATGTGGAAAAGAATCATCCTTCTGAAAACATCATTGGAGATTTGCATGAAAGAGTTACAAGAAGTCACTCAGAAATTGCAAACATCTGTCTTTACTCCTGTTTTCTATCCCAAATAGAGCCTAAGAATATTTCTCAAGCACTGAAAGATAATAGTTGGGTGGAATCCATGCAGGAAGAATTGGCACAGTTCGGAGATCTACATGTGTGGGATCTTGTTGATAAGCCATTTGACAGATATGCAATTGGAACCAAATGGGTTTTTAGAAACAAAAGGGATGAGAGGGGTTTGGTGATTAAGAACAAAGCTAGAATTGTGGCACTGGGATGTGTTTAAGAGGAAGGAATAGACTTTGAGGAAGTCTTTGCTCCTGTAGCAAGACTTAAAGCTATCAGGATCTTTCTTGCATATGCTGCCTCAAAGAACATTAAGGTGTTCCAGCTTGATGTTAAGTCTGCATTCCTAAATGGAAAGATTGAAGAAGATGTGTATGTAGCTCAACCTCCAGGTTTTGAGGATCCTTTGTATCCAAACAGGGCGTATAAGTTAAACAAAGCCCTTTATGGATTGCATCAGGCTCCTAGAGCATAGTATGATGAGTTGTCAAATCATCTTCTTGAAAATGGTTTCAAAAGAGGAGCCATTGACAAGACACTCTTCTACAAAAGAAAGGGATCAAACTTACTTCTGTTACAAGTGTATGTTGATGATATCATCTTTGGTTCCACAAATGAACAAATGTGTATGGAGTTTGAAGGGGTAATGAAGTCCAAATACAGCATGAGTTCAATGGGAGAAATGAACTTCTTTCTTGGATTACAAGTTCAACAAAAGCCTGAAGGGATTTTCATTCACCAAAATAAGTATGTGCAGGACATCTTGAACAAGTTCAACTGTCATGAGTACAAAACTGCCTCAACTCCAATGGATACCAAGGAAAAGATGATTGCATATGAAAAGGGGGAGCCTGTAGATGAACATGAATACAGAGCAAAAATTGGATCTTTGATGTATCTGACTGCTAACAATCCAGATATCATGTTTGCTGTGTGTGTGTGTGCAAGATTACAATCAAGTCCAAGAGTCTCCCACATGAATGCTGTTAAAAGAATATTCAGATATTTGAAGGGAAGACCAGATTTGGGAATTTGGTATCCAAAGAATCAATCATTTGATCTGATTGCCTACACAGATAGTGATTATGATGGATGCAACATGAGCAGAAAGTCAACATCAGGAGGATGTCAATTCTTGGGAGAAAGGCTAGTGTCATGGCAATGCAAGAAGCAAACAACTGTTTCAATCTCAACTGCAGAAGCAGAATATGTTGGTGCATCTGTCTGCTGTGCACAAGTTCTATGGATTCAGAACCAGATGCTGGACTATGGTTTGAATTTTTTGAACACCCCTATTCTTATTGATAATACTGCTGCATATTTTACTGTTAAGAATCCAGTTCAACATTCTAAGACTAAGCTCATTGAAATCAGACATCACTTCATTAGAGATTGTAGTGAAAAAGGTTTGATTGAAATGCAAAGGGTTGATACAAGTGACAATTTGGCTGACCTTTTCACTAAACCACTTGATAGAACCAGGTTCAACTTTCTTTTGAAAGCCCTGGAAATGAACCACTCTGATGAAATCTGATTAAGGATGTGTGCTTGGTTGTATACCTCTATGTGCTAACTGGATACTTTGTTTAGAGGTTTCACAAATTGAATGTTGTGTGAATATGTTTGAGTATGATAATGAATATGTTACTGAATATGTTGACTGATATGTGCTTTGACTGATTATGTGTGCAAAAAATGACATAAGTGATTTGATCAATATGTTTGCATGTTTATCAGTGAATATGTATTTGTGATGTTACGATAAGTAGTCTTGTTATGAATTATCTGCTAAAATGCTTATCTGACATCACTGACTTAAGTGGTTGAATATGTACTTTATCTGATAATCTGATGTTATTAAAATAGGTTAGACATTGAATGTTTGTACTGTCTGCTTGTCTTGATGATGTTATGCTTGATTAAGATTTGATTATTTGCTGCAACTGTTTATGTCAAAATGTGTTTTATGTCAAAATTAAGTGATAAAATGAATTTTCTAATGAATTTTGCATTAATACTATATTTTGAATCAAAACATGAGCATGTTGTTTATGGTGTGGAAATATGATAATATTATTCAGTCCAAGCTTTGATTAGAAGCTTAAAAGAAGGATTTTTCAAGGAAAAGTCTTAGGTAGTTATCTTTGCTAAAAATTATGTCAATTGCCCAGTTGGAAGGACATATATTAACTTATATGTTTGGTCCTACAATCTGCTAAGATTAAAGGATAGCCATTGACCTGAAAAACTGAATGCATTTGGGGCAATTATAACTTGTTTTTCTATTCTTTCACTTAAAACTATGTCAATAGCTCTGACTTTGAAAGGACATATATTAACTTGTATGTTTGGTCCTGTTGACTACTTGTGGCCAAACAGGATAGCCATTTACCTGCCAATGAAGAGAACTTGGGGTGATTGAATGTTAAACTGTTTATATGGGAAATGATAGTACATTGAATACTTAGCCAATCATATGGATTTATTAGGCTAAAAGGACTCTTAGTACAGCCATTAACATGTATGGTTGCTTTCTCATGATATGTAAAATCTAAGGTGATATAAACATAAAGAAAATGCTAAGATTTATGTGGAGTTACATTGTTGTCTATGCATGTTCCTAGATAAATCTTTTCAAATGATAAGCAAAAAAGTGATTATCTAGTCATACACAAGCCTGTTGGTCTTTGGTTACCCAAAAATGAAACATCTTTGAAAAGAATGACAAAGAACAGCTGTGAACTACTTTATTTTCAAATATTTAGTCAACCAAAAGTTAATACATGTTCACAAATTTTTATTGGAAAAATTCAAACATGAGGGTTAATAACAGAACTACAAGGGTGGAGGCAATCATATAAGTCCTTTAAACATCCTGAATGAAAGGCCTGTAAGTCCGACTTGCGTGGAATGTAAGTCCAACGTTCAACCTCACATATGTTTGTAGATTTGAAAAGAAAATCCTATAAATTTTCAAAAATATGTTCTGTCATTAAAAGTTTTTACCAAAACCAGGGGCTCAAAGTCAAATTGGGGTGATCTGGAGAAAGCCAAATAAGCCTTGAGGATAGATAAGGAGCATCAGAACAGAACATGTGTTATCCATTAAATATTTATGCAAGCTTAATTGAAACTTAATCATATCACCAAAGAGATGAAAATCATGTTAAGTTTAGACCTGTTGTTGACCTGTCTTTGTAGTCATAATAATGCTGAGAATGAAGTATTGAGAAAGCTACTTATTCAATATGATCCCATTCATGAGATCTTTTCAGTTTACGAAATGAATTTGTTTTGATAAGAAAAATAACTGAAATTTGATCTCTAAATGCACTATTTGCTCTTAAACTATGATCTTTAAACTAAAATTGTTCTGACAAGTGATTTAAGTCAAAGGTGTTGCATTTTGCCTAAAATAGGTTGAATATGTAAGTACGGGTAAGGTTTGATGTTATTAAACCTTCCCAAGCACAAACTGTTTGAATATGTATTTTCGGGTAAGGTATGATATACTCAAACCTTTCCGAGTACAAAACAGTTGAATACGTGTGTATATGTATTTTCGGGTAAGGTGTGATATTCTTAAACCTTTCCGAGTACAAAATAGTGGAATATGTGTTAATATGCATTTTCGGGTAAGGTTTGATGATTCATAGCCTTTCCGAGCAAGCTTTGTCATTTTTGACTAAGTTTATGATTTTCGGGCATGCTGTGAAGTGTTTACACTTTTCGGGTAAGGTACACCATTGTACAAATTTCCCGAGCAAGCTTGAAGTCTTGAGATGATTATGTGTTCTAGCTAGCCTATTGACAAGAGAAAATTGTTTCGGGCATGCTTTGCATCTTGTTAATGCTGGATGAAATTCCAAGCAAACTTTGTGAACTCCTTGAGTACACCAAGTAAGCTTTGTGTGTGAATATGTTTTCTTTGAAATTACAAATATTTTCGGGCAAACTTTGTTTTCCGAACACACTTTATATTTCGGGTACATTTTTGTTCCCCTAATATACTTGGTAATTTTTCAAAATTTGATTTTTCGAGTACACTTTCTGCTAGAAGTCCTTTCCGGGCACACTTTGTACTTTAGGAAGATTATTCGGGTATACTTCGAATAAGAAGGGTGTTCGGGCACACTAAAATTGTGAAGGTTGCTCGGGCACATTGTGTTTTCAAGCATACTTGAATGAATGTGTTACTTGATTGAATATGCTTTTTGTATGATTAATTGAATATGTTTCTGATTTTGATAGGGTTTATGCTAGATTAAGATCTTAATTTAAATTTGAGAAATATTAATGGGCATCTTAATTGATTCCTAGTAAGAATGTTTATTTGATATTTTATATTTGATTAATTTCCTTGTGATTAATTTCTCAAGAAATTTAGTATTTCGGGTAAGCTTTCTTCATAAGTATCTTGACTTTAAATTACATAACTTAACCAAGCAAGGTTTGTGATTAAAAGAGTTTAATATTATTCGAGTAAGCTTTGTATAAGTGGAAATATACCGAGTAGACCTTGCAAAGGATTACTTTTCCGAGTAAGGTTTGCTTAGCTTAAGATGATAAAGTGTTTATATGTTTTAAAATTTATTTTTAAATAACAAATGGAAAATGTTGCGATTTGACAGCTAATAATTCACAAAACGACAAAAAACATTTAAAACCCACTTTCAAAAGGTATATAAGAGGGAGTTAGGCAAAATTTTCAACATTATATTTCCCTCTATCTCTCTTTCCACTGCAATTGCTTTCTCGCTAAGAAACCCAAACCGACCTATCGCATTCAAATTAATCCAAACCCTAACTTGAGTCAGCCCTCTAGTTCCGACTCGATAAGCATTATTAATGTGTTTTCCGAACATGATTAGACTATAATGGGCTTTGATTATGTATTAGATTACTAATATTTTGTTTATGTGTTTAGGTTATAAACTTGTCGAAGAACAGGTTCTTGAAGATTTTTCTCTCTTTTTCATTTTTATAACTTGAAATTGGGTAAAGTTATAAACTTTTATACTAATTTCACTTTGAATATGTTTGTTTGTGATGTTCAGATATAGCAGAACAGGATCAACCCAAGTATGTCTTTGAACCAAAACATAACATGTGTGCACTACTGCAAGTGACACCTGACAATGAGCCGATGGCAAGGATGATGACAAGGATGGCACGGTCAAATGCTAGTTTTGCATTCACTGAAAGCCCTGTTATCTACAGAAATCATTCTTTAGATTTCTGGAGATCTGCAGAACTGATTGAAGACATCAATGGTAAACGAATCGAAGAAACAGTTGCCAGACAAGAAATCCAGATTACAGAGAGGATGATAAGAAGATGTCTACGGTTGAATGACGATAATCATTACAATATAAACTTCAACACACCTCACTTGATGAAGATATTTGAAGAAAAAATGGGGTATCAAGGAAATGTTCATGATGGACAGTTTCAGAAGGGTATGTTCCCTATGTTGTACAGATTTCTTATTCACCATGTGATACACGGATTTGCTCCAAGGAAGGGATCATGAACCTTGATGAGTCATGATTTGGCAAATGCCACAGTTGGAATACAGTATGATCTACCGTTCAACTTTTCATAGATGATATTTGAAGGATTGGTGGGAAACCTGAAGAAGGCAGAAAAGAAGAGATTTTTACAATATCCAAGATTCCTACAGATAATCTTCAACAGTGAACTCCAAGATCTACCAACTGTTGGAACTATACACATGTTGCAAAACCCTGATACATACAGAAGAATCAAGAATCCAGATGTTTCAAATATGTATAACTCAAATATCCCATTTGAGATATTGCCATGGTTGTTAGACCATGATTTACCTATGATGCTTGTGCCTGAGTTAAGCTCAGAGGAGGAAGGAGGAGATGATGGTGAGAGTGATGATGATGACTCCGATGATGGAGATGACAATGATGATGGAGATGAAGGAGGAGATGGAGTAGCTATGGAAGTTGTTGCACCTGATCAGGGGGAGCAATTTGAGCAAATAGAACAATCTATTCCAACACCACCACAATCACCACCACAAATTGACTAACCTATTATTCCATCACCACCACAAACTCCACCACATCAAACCACTCATTCCCCACCTCAAACCCTAACCATTATCCAACCTGATACATCAACCCAAATATCCCCAACACCACAAACACCACCTACATATAGCCCAAATCACACAGATACATTCATTCCAAGCCCACATCATACACAATCACCACAACAATCCAATTACCAAACTCACACCACAACCCATGACCAGGCTGAATATGAACCATTTTCCACATCACCACCTACAACACCACCCATTGAAACTGACCTGTTAGCTCTGTTAAAAGAAAATGCTGAGTTGAAAAGAAGAAATGAGGAGGTGACAGAAGAGAATGTGACATTGTTTGAGAAGTTGGTACAAGTAAATCTGAGAATTCAAGCCCTGGATCAGGAGGTTGAGAAGATCTCAGCTGCCCCAAAACAGGGGGAGAATGATAACATGCTAACTGTCTCTGGTGTAAATGTTGCTGAAATTGCAACAGTTGTGGAGACTGCAGACAGTTTAAAGCTGATTATGATTGATTATGATGATGAAGAGGAAAGTAGTGAGGAGGATTGAAGATGATGAATATGAAGGTGACAAGTCAGAAGTGGAAGAACAAAATTATGACTTTAATGAAGAAATAATGCATGTTGAATGGAGTTATGAGAATGAAGAAGAAAATGTTGAGAAAGTGAATGAGATTGAAAGGATAAATGTTGAAGAGAATATAGATGTTACTGACATGGTTACTGATGTTTTAACTGACATAGCTACTGATGTCTTGACTGATGTACATACAGAAGTAGAAACTGAAGTAATGAACGAAGGAGATACTGCTACTGAGGAGTTAATACTTACTGAAACAGAAACTGATCAAGCAGAAAGCTCCAAGAGGGCAGAGTATGATCTTGAGTTAGAAGCACTGGAGAAGGAGATTGATGACTATGAACAGTCAGAAAATGAAGAGGATGTGAGAAGGAAAATTGAAAAAGGTAAAACAAAAGTTACAGAAGAAGAGCCTATTAAGGCATATCCAGAAATGGATGTAGATTTCAGAGATGATACCATTGCTACTGCTGCTTGTTTGATCCCTTGTGTTATCACTCGTTCCAATCAATATCTTAGATCTGATCCAGATCTATATGTTAATATTAATTATACGGATCTAACTCTTTAATACCTTAGTTCGATTGTTATGTAATATATATTATCAATAAGATTAACGTGAAGCTTGAGAGAGAGAGAATACTTTAAAAACTTTCTGAATAATGTTAATTCTCTCAAAACTTCAACATTTTACAAGTGAACAGTGGTTCACTATTTATAGAAGACGATCTGGTTCGCTAACATCCCCTAGCGAACTAGCATCCCCTTCGTCAAATAAATTTACTTAACGAACCACCCCCTGATTCGTTAACATCCCCTAACGAATCAGGAGGGAATACATTATAAAGTCCTAGTTCGCTAACATCCCTAGCGAACTAGACTTAACCTTAACGAACTAGTCTTAGTTCGCTAACATTCCTAGCGAACTAGACTAAACATAACGAATTAGATAAATAAACATTAATATTACATTAAAATAATCAAATAAACATTAATGATAATTACAAAGACTCTAGACGCAAAACCGTGCACTAATAGACACCCCCTTGTCTTGAGCTCTTTGTCTTTAACTTATTTGAAACGCTTTGTCTGCCAATCTCTGCAACTATGAATCCCATGTTCATGGCATACACGAACGACACGTTGGAATTGCATAGCCAGGTCGTAATCTTCTTGGCGTTCAAACAAAATCTGCTTCATGTGTAGCACGTCATTGTCTGTCTCTGATAAATTAACCAACCACATTGGATCGATTATCTTGATGAGCTCAGTCTGTAGTCCTCGACCACGAACAATAACGGCCTCGCCAGTACGATTGTCATAGTACCAACGGTTGAAAGACATATAAATATCTTGAGGCATTGTCTTCACAGGAACCCTTCTCATTGTCTTTGGTGGTTTCACTTTCAAGACAAGTTTCTTCTAGCCGGTCCTTGGATCAATCTCATCAGTACGTTTACGTCTAGGAACCTGGGGCTTGAAGAACTTGAAGCCATGATTGACCTCGAACAGTAAGTGTTGATGAAACCACTCAGCAGTTCGGTTGCCCCCACGATTGATAAATGGACGTCTCGCGAGGGTGCTTACATCCCATCGTGGTAGTGTTAGAACATCCATTATCCTCTCGTAATATTGCACACCTTTTTCCCATTTAACAATACATACCTTAAGGTTTGAATCATAGAGCCAGGAGACAATATCACCATGTACCTTAGAAACAGTCTTGAAGGTAGTCATTTGATTTGCCTCAATCCAAGCAGCAGCTGTATCCTTTCTTTCTTTATCTACATATCGAAAAGCACTGATGATCTTACCCACTTTCTGGCGTTTGAACCATCTTACAATGTCATCATCAGTCACTTCTTTGAGTGAAGGAACCGTTCGCTGCACAATCTTCTCCAAATCATCCTCAGTTTCTTTAATTACGTCTTTATGAAATACCGGAGCACCTTGATCAAAATTTGCGTGTTGATACAAGTCCGGATACTCATCAGCTGTAACGTCCTCCATCTCAATCTCCTCGTTCTCATAAATAAAATCTGTATTCATAAATAATGGATCATCTTCCATTTATCCTCATTGATCACTTCGACATCGGGCTCAGTCTCTAATACAGTCAGCTGATCGTCATTTAGCCCAAGTAGAATCGAGATCTGCTCCCTTGTCAAATGTAACACCCCGTAACCGCAGCGGAAACGTACACGGGATGCAACAGACACATCTGATATCAACAGCATTGCTTATAAAGAAAATACCACTACATTAATTTATATCATATTACATTGTTGCTAGTTTCGTTACTGTCTAGATGTTACACACAAGTTTACCGATAAGACATTACTATATTCATTACAAACTATAGATCAGCAAGCTTCCAACAAGTAACACAGATCGTTAAGCACATATCAATCATTCCAACTTTGGCATACCTAGAAAACATGTAAAGAAAACGGGTCAACTACGAATAGTTGGTGAGTTTCACTAATTTAAATAAACACTGACAGATCATTTTAATAATCATTTATTAACAACGTGATTATGCTGGGAACTATGTTTCCCCAGAACATTTATAACCTCTGGGAACTAAGTTACCCCAGAACGATAATAACCTCCGGGAACTAAGTTACCCCAGAACAATAATAACCTCCGGGAACTATGTTACCCCAGAACAATAATAACCTCCGGGAACTATGTTACCCCAGAACAATAATAACCTCTGGGAACTATGTTACCCCAGAACAATAATAACCCCTGGGAACTATGTTACCCCAGAACAATCCCATACGATAAACAATTTATATATTCTGTGCATCAAACCATATATGTATAAATATACAAGTGTTTCCATACGATCGGTATGTACTTAAATACTTTAATAAAGACATGCTTTCCGCCCCGGGAAAATATTTAAAACAGTTCAGTAAAAAGGGGCTCGTGAAAACTCACCTTTCTGTGAGTCGGGATGTGATACAATGAACTGCTATAAGCCTGGATCTGTAATATGATATCTAGTCGTTACTATATAATTCCCCTAAATTAAATCCGTGTTAATCGGTACATCTGGGGACATTGTTAACCCAGTACTGTACTCGATCCGGGGACAATGTTAACCCCGTGACACTCCTAAGGACACAGATTGTGCCATTACTTAGAGTCGGACGGTCAAAATTATCATTTTTATGTTTTCCTTGATTTGCGTGCCTAGCACGGTCATCCGTTGTTAGTTTCAAAAATGAGTTTATTCACACCCGACCCAAAAATGGTGTTTGACTGTTACTTTAGTTAACGTGATGAAATTAGAGCTCGGTTTGGACACCCCGTTTGGCCGCGGGGCCCGTTTCCGTCATTTAGGTGCTGGAAACAGTAAAATCGGGTAAAATTACCCAAATCATCCGAATTATTTTCGGATGATTTACTTTTATTTAATTTACTTAGTATTATGAAAATGGTCAATTTTTAGGTTTTTTTATATACCAGTCAGCTCGCTTATGCGAGTTTTGCCGGTTTACACGTTTTAAGCTTTAAAAATTTGTTTTTATGTTCTTTTTAGCACAAATAATTACCCGTTTAGTCTCGGGTCTTGAAATTTTGCACAAAACTTATTTTGACAGTAAGAGATTTTATAAAAATTTTCCAGATTTATTTTTTTATATTTACATTTATTTATCTATTTTTAAACATTATTAAAACACTAAATATGTCAAAAATACCAAAAGACTTTAGAAAAATCCCAAATTTTTCTGGGATGATCCCTGCCATCCTTATAGCTCCCTGGAAATTTTCCAGAACTCAAAACTCATTTTTCAAGCCATTTTCACAAAAACCGAGCTAGAAAGCCCTAGAACTCGTTTTACCGAAAAGTCCCCTTAGACTTCTCCAACTGAGCTCAAATTTTGTGTGTGACTTTTATATGTTATAAAAAGATTATCCTAAATTTTCCAGAATTTTTCATCAAGTTTAGCTATTTTTCACCATTTTTGGCCAAAACCGAGCATTAAATTCACCAAATATTCATCTTTTATCCAAAAATTACCAAAAATTCACAGATCTCATATTTTCATGTGTAGATCATCTCTGTGAAATTTCATGACCCGACTCTAAGCACACTATAATCTGTCCAAAATCACTAACTCACACGAAAACCGAACTATCTTGTGTTTTCTAGCGTTAGATCGCAAAGATCTTGGTTTCTAGCCTTTGCTAGCCACTAGATACAACACTTACAAGCACAATAACACTATACCAAGCAAGTTACACCAACAATCAAACCATTTCTTTCATAGTGTCGGTTTTTGATATAAAAACAAAGGTTTTAACCGAAAAAATCCGTTCTCGACTCTTTTTACTCATTTCTTGGACCAAGATCCCTTGTATAACTTGTATACATCTCTTGATCATGCAAGAGTCGGTTTCATCTCGGGTTTTCTCCCGTCTTTCACATAGAAATTCATTTTACAAGATTCTAACCGTAAAAATTCGTTATTGACACTTTTAACTCGTTTCTTGGATCAAGATCCCGTGTATAACTTGTATACATCACTTGATCTAGCATGGATCGGTTCCATCTTGGGTTTTCACCCATATTTCACTTGGAACCTCTTGTTCTTGCAAAACAACTAAAAATTAAGAAATCAACACCAAAGATCTTGCATTATAACATGCTTATACCTTGTGTTCTTGGTTAAGAAGGATAGATTTGGATGCACACTTGAAATGTTTGGAGAATTAGAGAGAGTTTGATGTTGAAAAAAAAGAAAATGAAATGGTATTATGGATAGGGTGGCCGATCGGTCCACCTTATGGGGTGGGGTGGGACCCACACATTCATTCTAGGCCACACATTCGGATTACGCAATCCGGATAATGTTGTGGATAATCTGGTTCAGTTCGTTTCTCGTTTAAACTCGTAATTCGACTTAAAACGAGCCTAAAATGGTTGTTTTTCGGGTTAAAATAAAATTTACATAAAACTGATTTAAAAACTTTAAAAAACTTAACCCATGACATTAAATGACTTAAAACATCGTATTGTCGGTATTTGTGCATCTTTTTTTCGGTTTGATCGATCGTCTCTTGCTTGGTTTGATGTTAAAGGTTTCGTTTATCGTACCGACGTACTAATAAATCGAAATCCTTTTTCTGTGCTATAATTCACTTATCCCGAAGCATTAATACTTCGAAAACATCACTAAACCTTATATACTTCGTCTATAATGTAATTCCCGATTCGTTCGGGTTTCAATAATCGTTCATTGGTTAATTGTAATTCCAATACGATTCACTATATAATCGAGTATGATTCGTACTATGAATCATATATACTCGTATATACGTACTATAACTCATATAATCAATATTAAATGACACGTAAATAGTATATACCGGCTAGGGTATATCTGGATTTGCCGGAATCGTTACATTCTCCCTCCGTTATAAAAATTTCGTCCTCGAAATTTTACACGTCAACTACTTCCTTTTGAGGAAATAGGTGGGGGTATTTCTTCCGAAATTCATCCTTTCGTTCCCAAGTAAATTCTGGGCCTCGTTGCGAATTCCATCTAACTTTGACCAACGAGATCTTATTGTGTCTAAGTTGCTTGATTTTCCCGTCTACTATTTCTATGGGCTCCTCCACAATGTTGAGCTTATCATTTATTTGAACACCCTCTAAGGGTAATACCGATGTCTCATCCGACAGACACCGTTTCAGGTTCGACACGTGAAACACGTTGTGAACTGCACTCAGTTCATCAGGCAGTTCTAATCGGTTTGCTACAGGACCGATTTTCGCAGTAATATCGAATGGTCCAATATATCTAGGGGCCAACTTCCCCGCCTTTCCAAATCTGACCACTCCTTTCCAGGGTGATACTTTCAAATATACCTTTTCCCCCTTCTCAAATGACAACGGTTTTCGACGGGTATCGGCATAACTCTTCTGCCGATCCCGCGCGGCTTTCAGGTTGTTCTTGATTTCAAGAATCTTGCTGGTCGTCTCCTGGACCAGATCCGATCTAATGACCTGCGAGTCACCCATTTCAGACCAGCAGAGTGGTGATCGGCACTTCCGTCCATATAATGCTTCATAAGGTGCTGCCTTTATACTGCTATGGTAACTATTATTATAGGAAAATTCAACGAGTGGGAGATGTTGATCCCAGTTTCCCTTAAAGTCCAGTACGCAGGCACGAAGCAAATCCTCCAAAGTTTGAATGGTCCTCTCAGACTGACCATCGGTCTGAGGGTGGTAAGCTGTGCTTAGGTCAATACGTGTTCCCAATGCTTCTTGGACAGCTTGCCAAAGTTTGGAGGTGAAATGGCTATCCCTATCGGAGATGATCGAGATGGGGATGCCATGACGAGACACTATTTCATTTATATAAATTTGCGCAAGTTTCTCAGTGTTATAATTATTTCTAATTGGAATAAAATGTGCCGATTTGGTTAATCGATCCACTATTACCCAAATTGCATCATGTCCCCGGGATGTCTTAGGGAGGTGTGTCACGAAATCCATCGTGATTTGCTCCCATTTCCATTCGGGAATTTCCGGTTGTTGTAACATTCAATAGGGTTTCTGGTGCTCCGCCTTAACTCTCGCACACGTCGTACACTTGCCGACGTATGTGGCTATATCCTTTTTCATACCTGGCCACCAGTAAAATTCTTTCACATCCTTGTACATTTTATCTGATCCCGGATGTATGGAATATTTTGATTTATGTGCTTCGTCCATGATCAATTCACGAAGGTCATGGAGGGTCGGAATCCAAATCCGATTTTTGAAATAGAGAATTTCGTCCACACGCTGTTCGAAATTCTTCTCGTTACAGAAAAGTCCCTCTTTTTCCAATTGGTCCCCTTTCAACGCCTCGCGTTGAGCGACTCGAATCAAATCCGAAAGGTTCGACTGGACTATCATTCCCAACGCTCGCACGCGTAGTGGCTTAACTCGATCTTTCCTACTCAAGGCATCGGCTACAACGTTAGCCTTGCCGGGGTGATATCGGATGTCACAGTCATAGTCACTCAGTAACTCGACCCACCTTCGTTGTCTCATATTCAGTTCTTTCTGATCGAATATGTGTTGCAAACTTTTATGATCAGTGAAGATGGTGCACTTTGTACCGTAGAGATAGTGCCTCCAGATTTTAAGTGCGAAGATGACTGCTCCCAGTTCTAGGTCATGAGTGGTGTAATTTTTCTCGTGAACTTTTAATTGTCGAGACGCATAGGCTATAACCTTACTATTTTGCATCAATACGCATCCTAACCCTCTCCGGGATGCGTCACAATACACGACAAAACCATCGTCTCCGTCGGGGAGACTTAAGATTGGCGCTTGGCACAATCTTTGTTTTAGCGTTTGAAACGCCGTTTCCTGCTCTTCACCCCATTCATATTTCCGATCCTTTTGAGTCAGGAGGGTTAAAGGTTGGGCGATGTTGGAAAAGTTCTCTATAAATCGACGATAGTATCCAGGTAAGCCTAAGAATTGGCGGATTTCCTTTGGAGATTTAGGCGCTTGCCAATTCTTAATTGCTTCAACCTTACTCGGATCAACGTGTATTCCTTGGTGGTTTATAACGTGACCGAGGAATTGCACCTCTTGTAACCAGAAGTTACACTTGGAGAATTTTGCAAATAACTTCTCCTGATCCAGGAGCTCTAAAACTAACTTTAAGTGTTGCTCGTGCTCTTCTTTACTCTTCGAGTATATCAAAATATCGTCAATAAATACAATGACGAATTTGTCAAGATAGGGTTTACAGACTCGATTCATGAGATCCATGAATACTGCTGGCGCATTTGTTAGCCCAAAAGGCATAACTAAGAACTCGTAATGGCCGTAGCGAGTCCGGAATGCAGTTTTTGGGATATCCTCCTCCTGAATTCTAACCTGATGGTATCCCGATCTAAGATCTATTTTTGAAAAGTAGCTCGCACCTTGTAGTTGGTCGAACAGATCATCGATTCGGGGGAGAGGATACCTATTTTTGATTGTCAACTTGTTCAATTCCCTGTAATCAATGCACATTCTAAGGCTCCCGTCCTTCTTTTTCACGAATAAAACAGGTGCACCCCACGGGGAATAACTGGGACGTATAAAACCTTTATCCAACAATTTCTGCAACTGGTTGGATAATTCTTGCATCTCGGATGGTGCAAGTCGGTAGGGCGCCTTAGCAACAGGGCCAGCTTGAGGTAACAGATCGATTCTGAATTCGACCTGTCGGGTTGGCGGTAATCCAGGAAGTTCCTCTGGAAAAACTTGTGGGAATTCGTTTACCACGGGAATATCGTCCACACCGTTTTTCCTCAGAATCAGTGGCCGTCAGGCTCGCTAGATACGCCACACACCCCTGACGTATATATTTTAACACCTTGAGATGGGATATGAATGGTATCATGGTGCCGGATTTTTCTCCTTGCACTAATACCTCCTCGTCATCCGACACTCGGATCTTGACGATTTTCTTTTCACAGTTTATTTCTACCCTGTTACGTGCTAGCCAATCCATTCCCACTATCACGTCAAAACTACCCAATTCTACCGGTAACAAGTCAATCAGAAAGGATTGTTCGTTCAGAATAAAAGGGCAATTCCGAACTATTTGATTAACTATCATAGTTTTACCGTTAGCGACTTCTACGGTGTAAGGTTCTATGGTTTCACCAATAGGAAGGTTTGCTATCGAAAGGAATCTAACGGAGACAAAACTTCTATCGGCGCCTGTATCAAATAATACAGAAGCGTAATGATCAGAGACGAGGAAGGTACCTGTCACTACGCTGGGGTCCTGGCGTGCCTCGTTTGCCCCCATCACGAATGCTCGGCCTCGCGCCGGATTGGACGACGATGCCTGACCCGTGAGTTGTCTCCCGTTTCCACCCTGGTTCAGTTTCGGGCAGTTCCTTTTGAAGTGATCCGTGCTGCCGCATTCGTAGCAAGCACGGCTAGTGGTCACCATTTGGTTTCCTTGCGGGTTTTGCTGTCGGGCCGGTTGGGTCCTAAATGGCTGCGCACGGATAGGTTGCGGTTGTCGGTTCAGGTTGTTTAGATTTGTCTTACAATTTGGTGTGTAGTGTCCAATCCTGCCACACCGGTGGCACACCACCTCTTTGCACACGCCACCATGGTGGTAACCACATTTCCCGCACTTAGGAAACGTTCCCTTCTGCGGTTCTTGCCTTCCGCCCGAACTAGTCATGGCATAGCTCTGGGCAGCGGGCCTAGCTCGTTTGCTTTGCTGTTTTTCCTGGATCCTATGGTCATGTGTACCCCGTTTTCCCCCAGCGGATTCTCCTGTCACCTTTAGTGATCCGCTCCGTAAGAAATCATACGTGACAATGCCAGCCTGTGTCACTGCACTTTCATACGTCTGGTGTCCCCCCGCGTTAACTATACTCCTCACTACTGGAGTAAGTCCCCAAATATAACGTTCCACCCTCTTCGTCTCTGGGGTGACCAACCACGGTACTAATCGTGACAGTTCATTAAACCGGTTGGTATAACCCAAGTGGTCCGCCCCCTTCATCTCCAGATTCCACAACTCATTTTCCAGTTTCTGCAATTCATTCTTTGGGCAGAAATGTTCCAACACAAGAGCCTTAAGCTCTGTCCAGGTCATGTGGTTTGTCGCCGCCTGACCTCGAGTCTGTACTATGGTGTTCCACCATGTCAAGGCATGGTCGGTGAATGTACAGGTGGCGTACTTAACGACACAATCCTCGGGACAGTTGCTGATATTCACCACTGATTCTATTTTCTCTATCCATTTAACTAACCCATTCGGTCCTTCAGACCCGCTAAACTCTAATGGCTTGCACAACATAAAATCCTTGATCGAACATCCCCTGGATGCACGAATTGGTTCAGTACGGTTTGTCTCTACCGTAGGTATAGGGCCATTGCTGTCAGTAACGACCACCCTAGGCGGTGCGTCATTACTCGGAATAGTGTTATCATTCCTTGGAGGATTAGCATTTTGTTCCCCGTCATTATTTATGGGCGTTTGATTGCTCGGAGGGGTTGGATTGGTCGAGTTGTTAATACTGGCGGCGATGCGCGATACTATATCCGGTATCGCCGCCTCCAACTGTTGAGCAATCAAACGGCTCACATATACTTCCGATATTTTCGTTGATCGTTTCGGTGCCATTCTACACAACATCAAGAAATACATATAATCAATACCATCTCAAATTATAAAACACAATACATATTTCATTCATTAGTAAACATTGATACATATTACACAAACATCAGTTTACATACTTTCCAGTCAACATTACACAACTAAGTTTTAATACAAGGGCCCTATGTCGGTATCATCTCGACATAACCCGTAAAAGGGTCAGTGCTTGAATGATACCCAAAAGTATCTATAACGATATGCCCCAAAAGAGACCCACCCTAGGGGCCAGTGGTTGTATCATAACTAAACAAGATTCACTCCATGTTAGTATCACCACTAACTACTTACACAGAGTATCAAAAAAAAAAATGGTCCCTGTCTATCCCCAAACCCAAAACAACTAAACATGGTGGTAAACCAACCCCAACAACATCGCCACCAGCACCACTAACACCGCCATCAGAACCCGAACCCGACTCTCCATCCTGTCAAGCATCCATTGGGAGTACGAGCACTCCCTCTTCAGTTGGGCAATTGCATACTGATGATCCAGTATGCAATCACCCAGGTACATTCTCCTTTGGACTCCCACCGTTAAGGCGGCGGAGTGCTCGTTCACCTGTTCGGTGAGCGTTCGGAGCCAGGCCGCAGCATCCCATTCCTGCCTCGGGAGACCCCACACCGGTAGAGTCGCAGGCTCGGGACGAGAGCTGGAGGACTCGCCCCTACGAGTAGCAGGTCTGGGTGGGGGCGAGATAGGTCGGACCGGTGGAATACTGATCCACGCCGTGAGGCGTGGTCTGAATCCAGGGGGTGCAGGAGCGACCTGTGGTGCGGGTGGGGTCGGGGATCTGGCCATCCTAGCTGAGGAGGACTGGCCGGAATTCCTCAAGCTAGCCTCGGAAGGCTCGGTGCTGGATGCTACAAGAGGGCTCCCGGAGTCCCCGGAGCTAACCTCCTCCGGGTCCTCCTCGAACGATGCACTGGGGGTTCTTGACATATTACCTGCACAACAAGTTAACAAACATATAGTTCTTTCCATAGTGTAAATCAAAATCAAATTAATATGCACTTACTTATACAACTTGACCACATAACAATATTATCACATATTTGCACGTATGTTGCCAATTTTACCTGGGTTAAATTCCCCCGTGACTTTCCTTGAATTCCCTCGTGCAGACAAGTCTGTTATTATGTTCCGGACCATAATAACCCACTTGTCCATCCAAGTTCATCCCGATCTCGTCACAATGTATATTTAGTTGATATTCAGATCCTATAATACTTGAGCTACTGGTTATATTTTAGGTATCTTTTAAAGACATCCTAATTCTTTATAACCAATGGCTCTGATACCAAGTTCTGTAACACCCCGAAACCGCAGCGGAAACGTACACGGGATGCAACAGACACATCTGATATCAACAGCATTGCTTATAAAGAAAATACCACTACATTAATTTATATCATATTACATTGTTGCTAGTTTCGTTACTGTCTAGATGTTACACACAAGTTTTACCGATAAGACATTACTATAATCATTACAAACTATAGATCAGCAAGCTTCCAACAAGTAACACAGATCGTTAAGCACATATCAATCATTCCAACTTTGGCATACCTAGAAAACATGTAAAGAAAAAGGGTCAACTACGAATAGTTGGTGATTTTCACTAATTTAAATAAACACTGACAGATCATTTTAATAATCATTTATTAACAATGTGATTATGCTGGGAACTATGTTTCCCCAGAACATTTATAACCTCTGGGAACTAAGTTACCCCAGAACGATAATAACCTCCGGGAACTAAGTTACCCCAGAACAATAATAACCTCCGGGAACTATGTTACCCCAGAACAATAATAACCTCTGGGAACTATGTTACCCCAGAACAATAATAACCTCTGGGAACTATGTTACCCCAGAACAATAATAACCCCTGGGAACTATGTTACCCCAGAACAATCCCATACGATAAACAATTTATATATTCTGTGCATCAAACCATATATGTATAAATATACAAGTGTTTCCATACGATCGGTATGTACTTAAATACTTTAATAAAGACATGCTTTCCGCCCCGGGAAAATATTTAAAACAGTTCAGTAAAAAGGGGCTCGTGAAAACTCACCTTTCTGTGAGTCGGGATGTGATACAATGAACTGCTATAAGCCTGGATCTGTAATATGATATCTAGTCGTTACTATATAATTCCCATAAATTAAATCCGTGTTAATCGGTACATCTGGGGACATTGTTAACCCAGTACTATACTCGATCCGGGGACAATGTTAACCCCGTGACACTCCTAAGGACTCAGATTGTGCCATTACTTAGAGTCGGACGGTCAAAATTATCATTTTTATGTTTTCCTTGATTTGCGTGCCTAGCACGGTCATCCGTTGTTAGTTTCAAAAATGAGTTTATTCACACCCGACCCAAAAATGGTGTTTGACTGTTACTTTAGTTAACGTGATGAAATTAGAGCTCGGTTTGGACACCTCGTTTGGCCGCGGGGCCCGTTTCCGTCATTTAGGTGCCGGAAACAGTAAAATCGGGTAAAATTACCCAAATCATCCGAATTATTTTCGGATGATTTACTTTATTTAATTTACTTAGTATTATGAAAATGGTCAATTTTTAGGTTTTTTTATATACCAGTCAACTCGCTTATGCGAGTTTTGCCGGTTTACACGTTTTAAGCTTTAAAAATTTGTTTTTATGTTCTTTTTAGCACAAATAATTACCCGTTTAGTCTCGGGTCTTGAAATTTTGCACAAAACTTATTTTGACAGTAAGAGATTTTATAAAAATTTTCCAGATTTATTTTTTTATATTTACATTTATTTATCTATTTTTAAACATTATTAAAACACTAAATATGTCAAAAATACCAAAAGACTTTAGAAAAATCCCAAATTTTTCTGGGATGATCCCTGCCATCCTCATAGCTCCCTGGAAATTTTCCAGAACTCAAAACTCATTTTTCAAGCCATTTTCACAAAAACCGAGCTAGAAAGCCCTAGAACTCGTTTTACCGAAAAGTACCCTTAGACTTCTCCAACTGAGCTCAAATTTTTGTGTGACTTTTATATGTTATAAAAAGCTTATCCTAAATCTTCCAGAATTTTCCATCAAGTTTAGCAATTTTTCACCATTTTTGGCCAAAACCGAGCATTAAATTCACCAAATATTCATCTTTTATCCAAAAATTACCAAAAATTCACAGATCTCATATTTTCATGTGTAGATCATCTCTGTGAAATTTCATGACCCGACTCTAAGCACACTACAATCTGTCCAAAATCACTAACTCACACGAAAACCGAACTATCTTGTGTTTTCTAGCGTTAGATCGCAAAGATCTTGGTTTCTAGCCTTTTCTAGCCACTAGATACAACACTTACAAGCACAATAACACTATACCAAGCAAGTTACACCAACAATCAAACCATTTCTTTCATAGTGTCGGTTTTTGATATAAAAACAAAGGTTTTAACCGAAAAAAATCCGTTCTCGACTCTTTTTACTCATTTCTTGGACCAAGATCCCTTGTATAACTTGTATACGTCTCTTGATCATGCAAGAGTCGGTTTCATCTCGGGTTTTCTCCCGTCTTTCACATAGAAATTCATTTTACAAGATTCTAACCGTAAAAATTCGTTATTGACACTTTTAACTCGTTTCTTGGATCAAGATCCCGTGTATAACTTGTAAACATCACTTGATCTAGCAAGGATCGGTTCCATCTCGGGTTTTCACCCATATTTCACTTGGAACCTCTTGTTCTTGCAAAACAACTAAAAATTAAGAAATCAACACCAAAGATCTTGCATTATAACATGCTTATACCTTGTGTTCTTGGTTAAGAAGGATGGATTTGGATGCACACTTGAAATGTTTGGAGAATTTGAGAGAGTTTGATGTTGAAAAAAAAAGAAAATGAAATGGTATTATGGATAGGGTGGCCGATCGGTCCACCTTATGGGGTGGGGTGGGACCCACACATTCATTCTAGGCCACACATTCGAATTACGCAATCCGGATAATGTTGTGGATAATCTGGTTCAGTTCGTTTCTCGTTTAAACTCGTAATTCGACTTAAAACGAGCCTAAAATGGTTGTTTTTCGGGTTAAAATAAAATTTACATAAAACTGATTT